>NW_015116308.1:28524-34660 GCF_001443285.1 Poecilia latipinna
GTGAGGGAAGTTTTTTTCTTGCATATTATGAAAAAAAATATTTAGTTTAAATTAATTAATAAAGCCCAGGCAGAACACTAAAGGAAGATCAAAATCATGCAGAATTGCGTAGCAAGGCAGTAGCTACAATCATTTATCAGCAAAGTGATCCAAAAAGCTGTTTCAACAGTTAAAAAGCTTCCTGATGACCAACTGCTTTGATGTTATTCAGTCTGGTTTCCATGCTCACCACAGTCCTGAGAATACCCTCATCAAAGCGTTCAGTGGCATTCATATAAGCAGACTGTGGCAGAACCACGGAGCTGGTTCTGTTGGACCTCAGTGTGGTGTTCAACACAGTTGACCATAATTATTGAAACATCTAGAGAGCTGGGTTGGACTCTCTGATACAGTACTTAACGGGTTATGTTAAGCACCAGTTAACTAACCTCACTGGTTAGATAAAGGTTAGGAACCTTTATCTGCTCTGCATCCCCAGAACTAGAACCAAACGTGGTTCTAGTTCTGCATTCCGTTGTTTTTGTCATGAGCTGTGGGTTTGAGAAGACAGAGCAGACAAACACACAAAAACCAACAAATGCATTGATCTAGGTGTATTTTAAATGTTTAAGAAAAGATTGTTTGACTTTCACAAGTTATGAGAAATAAAATGTCAAAACAAATGTTTTTTGTTTAGCAGTTCTCCTGATGTCAGCGCCGAGGATTTAAGATGTTTTAAAATATCTAGCTTTTGCTCCACAAATAGTACACCAGGTTTAGTTTGAAGTGGATTTTTAATGGAGCGCCTGGAAGGATCTTTGTGCTTTCAGCGGTGAGAGTCAAAAGTCTGATTTCTACCTTACAGAAAAAAAAGATTGTTGACTCCAGCTCAGCAGAAGTTTCAGGACTGGATGCTGGACAGAGCTACTGCTTCATGGTGGCAGCTTTCATTCCCTCCCGACCTAAAGCCACCCAACAAGGAGCCTGGAGCACACTGCAGTGTAGACAAGGAGACACACACTTCACACAAGGTGCTTACACATGTAGACATAAAACAGAAGCTCAGAAGCATTAAGTGTTTTATCCATAGAATAGTGAAGCAGTAGAACTATTGTAATTAGTTACTTTCTCTCAAATATCAGTTGTTTATGTGTTGGTATATGTGGGTAAAATATGTTTGTAAACATTTATTATAGATTTTTGTAACCTCTGTTAAGATAAGTAAGATATTTGAGCTGTGAAAATTCACCCACATTAAGCCCCCAGGGAGGTTTTACCATCTTGTTGAAGATGGAGTGAAGTCAGCCTGGGTGTCTAATGTGTTTAAATACTAACTGCTGCATCTAAAGAAAGAAAACAAATGAATGGGAAACATGCAACTTAGTACCTTACTTTAATGTCTTAAAATGTTTAATTAATAATTTATAATTTATACAGATCATATTCCTGAGCCCTTCCATCTTGGGTGTCTGCAGGTAGAACAGTCATTAATCTGCACCAAAAATGTCCTTCTGTAACAACTATATCTGAAGCTGGGCTCCAGTGTATTAGGCCATGTTGTAAAATATGTACCAGTGAGTTGTAGAAAATTTGATTTAGGTGAGAAAATTCTCCTATAACATGACTGCTTCAGTATCAATACAATGTTATAAATGAACAACTCGTGTCAGGCAGGGACCAGAGAAACACAAGTGCTCTCAAAGTGAGCAGGTTTCTTCACACAGCCTGGAATCCAGCCGCTCTGTGGATCAGAAAACCTGGAATTTCCCCAAAAACAGGTTTCCTACATGAAGTATTTTTCTAACTGAGACTCTTTCTGTTCCTGTAGATTTAAGCCTTGGAGCTTGGGTTGGCATCATCTTCATCCTAATCACAGTCATCATTGTCTTCATCACAGCAACTATCCTCTGCTGCAGAAGAAATCACAAAAGGCACAAAAACATCCAAACAGCCCAGTCATCAGCTCCTATCTAAGGCGCACAGTATTTTCTGTCTGTCCTTTTTTTTTTACATTTATCTTTACACATTTCATGCTTCTGATAGGAGGATGAATAGAGGTCCATGATGAAGAAAATAAGGTTTTCAGTCACAAACTCCAGATTGATCCTCCTGCTTTATTGTTTATCAATAATAAAAACAAATGACTGAACATTCAATTCAGAGAGTCAGAACATTGCATTTCCATTAACAGAAAGTTGCCAGTATTACAGTCAAAGAAATGTTAAGTACTTAAGCAGTGCTGTATAGTTAGGGTTGCCACCTTTCAGAAATCAAAATAAGGGACGCTCCACGGCGCATCACTCTGCTCTCATGTGGTGGGACGTCCGCTGCAGTGACACACATTTTATGGCAGTGTTTTTTGTCTTTAAAAAGTGATCCATAGAGCAATCATTCATGCATAGAGGTCAGTTAGAGTACCCCAAAACTGTACTCCAATCAGAGTAGTATACTTTAAATATGTTTAATTAAGCAAGTGTAAAAAGTATTTGGTAAACCACTGAGTAACTGATCATAACACCTGATTTAATATTCAAAATGTGTCCTCAAACAACTAAAAGTATAAAATTTATGTGAACATTCTGATATTTTACAGAGTATTACCAAAATATTTATATAAACAAGGAGTTAGGTTTGGAGGCTGGTTCTAGACCAGATTTACCACAGGGGTCAGGATAGTCAGTGTTTTTCCATGGCAACACTTGAAAAAGAATGAAACAAACAAACAAAAAGAAAGAAAAAAAAACAGAGCAATATTTCATCATTTGATATAATAAGTGAGCCAAAGAGCCACTTGTGTCTCTAGAGATCCAGGTTGCAGATCCCTGGCAGATGGAAAGTATGATCCTAAACAGCAGCTAAAAGTGCAGCACTATAATTTTTAATTCATTGTTAAAGTACAATTGTGAAGGTTAAAAAAAATTCCACCAAGTATTAACATATTAGTATAACTTCTTTGGTACCCCGTTGGCCCCCATGTAGAACCGCCCCTGGGCTGCAGGTCTGTGTCTGACATTAGTAATACATTAAATGACCACTGAACAATGAATTCATAAAATATATCTACATTTCAAAATAAAACCCACAGAAAGCCCTAACAAACCTTTTAAAGTAGGAAATATTTATGTATTTACTGTTAATCTAATGTATGATTTGTTCTTTTAATGATCATTTGTATTATTTTGGCTGATATTATATATTAAATAAGCAAATAATCAAACCAATATAGTCTACTAAAAACACAATAAGAAACTTAATCATAGCAAAATGTTACCATATCAGGGTCTGCTGTGTTCCTCTCCTGATCTATTCTGTCTGGTATCATACAGCACACTGCGCCACAATGGACATTTTATTATTATTATTATTATTATTATTATTAATTACCTGTATTCATCCTCACTAACATGTTCAGCCTGGGATTTGCGTCTTCCTTCTCACGTCAGTATCTTTACGAGATGCTTTGCTTCTAAGGACGGTGGAGAATCGGATCGAGGATGTTTTAAAAAGACGCGGTAGATAGCAGCTCACCGCAGCTGCGTAGTGTCCGTCTCTAGGCAACAGCGTCGGTCCGTAGCGTCCAGGGGTCCTTTAGCTCCCGCAACGAGAATTTAACTGACCTTAATATTTCCTATGTTTTATTGTGGTTATTATTGTTACACTTAGTGCTGATATGTGTGTGATGGGCGTGTCAATCGGATATTTATAGAAATATGGAACAAATCGCGTCCCGTATCGGTTCAATATGGGACGCAACATGTAACAGCCAAATACGGGACGATTCCGTATTCTAAGGAACAGGTGGCAACCCTATGTATAGTATTTAGGTAGGTTTTCTGTAAAGCAACAATAATAAATCAGATAAAATCCTTGAAAGTAGTTTTTTTTTAGTGTACCAACATTATAAAGAAAAAAGATGATCTTGTTTATGTGGAATGTGCTGATATTTTTTACTTCAATAGTTTATAAATTCTGTTATGTTTTTTATACATTATGTTCCAATAAAAACTAAAAACTATTTACTCCTTCCTTTGCATTGCACAGACTGAAATGACACTATGTCGTATAGAGTCACTCAAAATCTTGTGAATGCTGACGAGGCAGGTGGTTTATTACTAGCTGGGTTTAGCTGGGACAGAAAGCAAACAGGCAGACAGAGGAAAGATGCATAATCAACCTGAGATGAACAGAGACTCAAGGAAACAACAAATCAGCTGGAAAACAGCAACACTGATCTAGGAGAACGAAATACAAATGCACTAAGAACACAAAGAATAAATTAAAAAACGAAATACTAAGTAATAACCTATGGCAAGACCTTTTCATCAATAGTGGCGGTTTCTGATCTGGGCAACAACAGCCCAGAATGGCATCTTGTGGAGGCAGCATGAGCGCCTCCACCCCACCTCCATCCTCAAAAACCCCTGGCCCCCTGCTCTTACAACAGAGGATCTGAATGCAAATAATAATAGTAATATTTTGTGTTTGTTCATTGTGTTATGTTTTTATTGTGTAAATCACATTGAAATTCTTATTGCTAAAATGTGTTATACAAATAAACTTGACTTGAATATCACAAGACTTCAACTGTTATAAACAAACAACAAGAAAGATGGATCAAGTTCTTTAAGATAATATTTGACATGAATTGGTTCTAAAATATTAACTAAGTTGAATTCATGCAGTAATAGTGTTCAGTGTTAACACCATAAATAAAATGAGGATCAAATATGGCTGTCAAACTGATGGTTTCACTGACAATACTGGACTTGCTGGTAATGGAAAAACTGGGCAAATAAATGGTTGTTATGGTAACCAGTGCAGCTGTAACCAGGGCAGGACCTGGAATTCATAATCTTGACAAAGTAAGTGGACAGCAAGTTAAGCTTGAATCAGATTGATTTATCAGTCATTGTGTGTTACAACTCCAAGGTCTTATAAAGACAGACCATGCATTCTATTTCACTTTCAAATATGCAAAATATCTTTAAGGTTTAATGTTTCTCCATGACCTCGTCTGTCATGGTGCTCCTTATATTAAGATGATGACTCATGTTTCAACTGGCTTTCTAAAGAAATAATCAGACTAGCTGTTGGACTGACATTTTTATTCCTGGAATACTTCACAAAATGTACCATTTACACAGGAACAGTTTTTTCTATCTGACAGACAATAAATACATTATTATAACAGGAAATTGTTCCTCCAACAGGTTCAAACACAATTTCGCTAACTGTCACGTGACTTAACAAGGCTTTTAACAAACAAAAAGATCAATAAATAAACAGAGACAGCACTAAATGAGGAGGCACAGATAAAGTGTCAACAACTCATCTGCATGGGTAACATTTGCAATCTATAGCATACATAATAAAAAAGATGGTTTAAGACATTTCCTAAAATGTAACAAAAACCATGCATAGATAGAAGATTTGAATTTCATAACAAAACTATTTGTTCTGTTTATCTATTGGAAACGCCCTGTCAGATAATGTAACTTGGAGCAGTTTAAGTCAGGTATATTGTCAGGATTCCAACTGCATCAGTTACTTTCACAATAAAACTGAGTTATGCAAAAATTGATCTGCAAATTCATGAACACATTAACAAGAAATAGTTCATAGTTAAAGGAAGATAAAGGAAGGTAAAGTATAAAATCTTTCATAGCCTGAAAAAGAAGCTTCCATCTCATTGCAGCTCCTACAGTAGAGTTGATGTATTTGTGAGTATCATTGATAGTAGCGTTAAACATTTAGTTCCCATACTGGACCCCAGTGGCTACATCAGGCAGTACAACAGCATTCTTCTGTTCTTTCTAAGAAGCTCTTACATTTTTCACACCAACAAACAAACATGATTTTATGTTTAAATATCATGTCCCGTAATAAAATATTTTAATATTTCTTGCTTATATATGTAAAATTTGGTTAAAAACTGAAGTTAAAGCTGTGTTTTGTAGTATGACCAATTCTGTGAAATAATATAGTATGAGATTCATGTAGTAGCTTCAGTGTGCTTGAATGAGGTATTGCATGTTTACTCTGCAATACACAGATGTTCTAAACTGGTATTGGTTTGGCCAACATCATGTACATCAGAGGTGCCCAAACTTTTTGAGAGCAAGATCTACTTTTTCTCTCACCAGCTGCTTGAGATCTA
>NW_015116308.1:38750-39929 GCF_001443285.1 Poecilia latipinna
AATAAAAAATAAATTATGAAATAAAGTTAGTCAATTAGATCAGTGGTCCCCAACCTTTTTATTACCACGGCCACGGACCGGTGAAGACTTGGAAAATTTTGCTGCGGCCCGGGTGGAGGGGGCAGGGGTGAACCGTCAGATAAGGCTTCTGCATGTTGGTGTTCCCGCTAAATCCTGAATATACCTAATTTGGGTTGTCTTGGGCTTTTTATCGCAGCCTGTGGGGTTTACCCTGACTGGGAACGAGAATACAACCTGCTGAATGTGACAGGGAGCCAATCAGAAAGCGCGGTGACGCCAGAACAGAGGGGAATCCCAAACAGCTGACATATCGCGCAACTGAGAGTCCGGTGGATATCGGAGATATGTGGAAATGTTTATTATTTTATGTAAAGGTCGTTATTATATGTTTATGTTTATTCAGTTAAAAATGTTAACTATGAAAAAACGTATTCACCTCCAAATCAAAGTGCAGCAAATAGAGCGGCTGCTCCCGTCGTCTATTATCCACCGCCTTTTCTTTTTGTTACGTCTTTTATCTCTTAAAATGAGTCCACAAACTGTCACTATTGCTTCTACATCGTCATCCGTGTTTGGTTATTCTAAATTCCCGCTATGTTGGGGGTTTTACTGGATTATCCTCTGGAATCGGGATGTTCGTGACTGGAATCGGTTCGTGTGGTGTGTTGCTCCTGCCGTGTGGCTGAACACGAACCGATCGAACCTGTTGTACTTTTATCAGCTCTGTGGTCACAGAGGTTTGGAGAATTGGCCGACAGTTCATAAATCTTTCCGTCTAAACCAGACTTAAGACTCACAAGCTCTACTCATCTCCTCTCGACCACTACCAAAACGCTCTCTGACTCTGGTCGCTATGGTAACGTTTACATATCCCTTCAAAATAAGATACAAATGCGCCACAAAAACGAACATTTTTCTTTCGTGAAAATTTTAACTCACAATAACGACTAGTGGGAGCCCTGAGCTTGTTTCTCTGCAACAAGACGGTCCAATCTGGGAGTGATGGAGACAATAACACCCAAAGTGTGTTATGGTCCACAGCCTGCTTGGTCTCTAGTGGCGAAGCAGTTTGAAGCTGCATTGCCTCATGGTGTTATGCCCAGAAACGCATATTTTAAAGATATTTGTAACATTATCACGTTTCTTAACTATGTAATC
>NW_015116309.1:0-6785 GCF_001443285.1 Poecilia latipinna
AAAAAAAAACAAGACAGGAAATCCACGAGGAGTTTACAACAGCAGGATTTAGATCATCCCGCTACTCGCAAAAAAACAAAAAACAAAAAAAAAACAGAAATGAAGATAGAAGTGAGTATTGTTTTAAAATAAGGTTAGACGATGAGTTGTGTTCATTTCACATCATGCTTTTAGAAGATTAGCTGAAGTTAAACATACCCTCATTATTGGCCATCATCACTCTTCTTTTCTAAAACAGTAGTTCCTGCCGTCATGTGAGTAAATCAGGAAACTGAGGGGTAACGTAGTTTACTACCACCAAAATTTAACCTTGTTATGTTTAAGCAAATAGATAACAAAAGAGGCTAGACTATTCAGAAACCTAATTCCTTATCTGTGGTTGAAATACCTTCAGTATCTGTGTTTCTATTGAACATATATTTGTGCTATCTGGAATTAAGAAAATAAATTTGCTCAATGGAAACAACCATCTGTGGTAGGATGAGATGGTTTCTCTGCCATATTGAAATTGGGAAACACTTTTTGCATCACGAGTCGTGTGATCAACATGTTACTACTGTTACTTTTTCTGACTTACAAGTATTTAAAAGAACTCAGAATTTCTGCTGTTTTGCAGAAAAAAGAAGATCAGGCTTTGAATATGGTCAGAACTTTCTATTTCTGAGTGTCCCGCCAATCTTTGGTGGATTTACAGGTTAGTTTTTCTACAGTTGTTGCATCCAGTTTATGACAAACATCTTTTCTGCTGTGGTATCAAAATACAAACATTTTAGACTAATTTGTTCAAAAATGCCTGTGATGTTTCAGTGATGTCTGATAGTTATTGGTGTTTTGACAACCTGTGTCTATGTTGAGACTCTTATTTTGAAGTACAAGAATAAGGAAGTCAATCCTCCTTTGAATTTGCACTTTGAATTGCCTTGTTGCTGAAAATGTGCTATATAAATAAAAGTACCTTTCCTTATGTATTTAGTCAACGTAATAAGGTTGACTAAAATCTGCTTGACAGAATAAGACTCACAACACTTTTGTTAAAACTTTTATTTAGAACATTTATTTACTCAGTAGGAAAAAAAAACTGGGCGACAATCTACTTATGATACTTGTTGACACTGTGAGAGGCAAAAACAGGAAATGTCTTAGGGGTGGTACATTAAAGGGCTGTTTCACTGTTTTTAATGACACTGAACTACATCTGATCACCTCTAGTTGGTAATCTGAAATATTTGCACTGATCAAGCTGAACTGGATGTATCTCAGAGAACAAAGATGCCTTAAACTGTATGAGGTTTATGAACTTTTTGTTCTGTTTGTGAATACTTATGGCAATTTTTAATATATTTTTTCTGCTTTAACTTAAAGTTAAGAACAAAACAAACACAAAACACAGACTTGGAACTCTCGACCCAAAGCGATCGCTTTTGATGGAAATCCCTTAAAGCAGGGGTGTTAAAACATTTTGTCAAATGGACCAAAACAGTTCATTCAAAAGTAGTCACGGACAAAAAGAAAAGCAAAAAAAAAAATAATCATTTTTTTTAAATGGATATTTATTGTAGAAAGGGATGTTTTTATTAGGGCCATTGTAGATAGAAAAAAAATTGGAGTAAATATTCGCCAAAAATCTCACACTTTAAGATTAATCTCATGAAAAATTCCAAGCTGAAATGTTCAACATTTTTCTAGAAAATTTCTGAGTTTTAAAAGTCAAAATTGAATTTTCCAAGATTTTTCTATAAAATGTTTAAAACAAACATTTTGTTTTAGTAATGAAACCAGAATTTATATCAGTTTTTTTTTTTCAAAACATTTGCTATATTTAGTTAAATCAATTGAATAAAAGCTGATTTAGCTGCATCAAAGTCGCCTTTTCAGTAAAAGTCTCTGGATTAAAATGGTTTTACTTTTTTGTTAACGCTTGGTTACAGAAAGACAAATATTTTGTGTTGTACTTTACATTTTCCATTATGAGAAATTTATGTCGGTAATAATTGTACCTTATTACAAATGAAAAGCCTTCATCTTCGGGCCAAATTTGTATCATATTTGCAGTGCAGTTGGGGGCCGCACAAAATCGGCCCTAGCTTTACAAAAGGCCTCTGGGAACAGCATTTTGGACACCCCGACCTTAAAGGGATCTTTTAACCAATCAGCTCTTATCTGAACTAACTCTGTAAAAGAAACAAAACAACTTCCCCTTTAAATGATAGACTTCCTGCACGTCTCACACATCTACTGTCCTGCTGATGCACAGAGCCTTTAGTTTCGCCGCTGCATGAGACTCCAATGAAAAACTCAAACTCGAGCTGATACTGCTGCTTCCTGTTGCAGCGACAGAGCATGTCAGCAAGGAGTTATGGGTACTGGTGAAGAATTTGGGTCCCGTAATGACATGCGACTAGATTCAGGTGTCTGCTGCCATATCTGCACTGATGTCAGTATTACTCCAGCAAAAGCTCACACACACGCACGCACGCACGCACGCACGCACGCACACACACACACACACACACACACACACACACACACCTACATTCTCTCGCTCTCACTCACACACACTCACACACAGTGTCAAGCTCAATCATTCCTCCCTGAATAAACAGTGTTATTCCATCAGCTGGTACAGTCTGCACACAAACCAAATCCATTTAGACTGCAGCCATACTTTCACCAAAGCTCTGACTCAAAAATATACCGCTGCATCTGCTTTATGGTCACACAGGTTAAGTGAAATACATATGCTCCTTATTGCATAGGTCTGTGTGTGTTTTTTTTTTATATAAACTTATGATTAGGACCCTCACCAAATAAAAAAAGAGGGGTGTTCTGCATAGGAATAGATTTATAATTTAAGGAGTCAAATTGAATAAATGAGATTCATTTGTCAGATTAAAAGTAACTTTTGAAAATAACTTACTTTTTTATAAAGTCTGTATTTCTGTATTTTAAAAAATTGTATTTAAAAAAAAAGTATCATCAACAGAAATATGAAAAAAATGATGTAAAGTACACCACAAAAAGCCTTGACACAAAACTCAAAACCTTAAAAAATACAAGGTCTCTTTTCACTGTTAATGGGTTAAAAAACTTGACTTATTTAAGAATAAAAAGTACAACTCTTGCTGTTGAAAACCTGACATGAACTGTGATTATAATGTGATGACTGGATTTTATATATATATTTGCGACAGATCACTGTCACACTCTTATGCGGACCACAAACGTGAACTCTGGTCTGCCTAAAAATCTTGATCTCAGCATGTATGGATGGAAGCGGGCTGGGAAACGCTCAAAAGGAAGGAAGTGGATTACAATGCAGGGCATGCTGGGTAAATGCAAGCAAAAAAACCGCGCAATTTTAGCCCTCGAGGAAGAAACGGCTCATTGCTACTCCAACTCTGTTTACGTTTCCTGAAGAAGGAAGTTGCAGTCCGAGACTTCTTCAGAGATTTTTTATGTCATTTTCTTCTGTGGTTGTTGGTGCAGCACCACCACAGGCAAGGAGGGGAACAGGTTTCTCAATTGGTTTGGATTGTTTGACGCAGCAGTGTGAAAGCAAACCGGAGCAACTTTAACAGTAACAAATGCTGCAACGTTAGTCCCGACTGGAACAGAATCTACTGGACTATCAGCTGTGGAAACACCCTGTGTTTCCATCACATATAGGACTAACAGTTCAGCGATCTCATCTAACCAAGAATCAAACAGAATTGCATTGGAAGGAAACAGCCCTTCTTTAGGCCAGGATCTGACTAAAGAAAAACAATTACAAATCACCAAAGGTTTTAGAAACCATGCATCATTTGTGGCTGTTTTTTGTCTAGATGGGGAAAATGTGACAAGTTTGTTTGAATTAGTTAAGTTTGTTCATCATCAAGGATGCCTATTATGGTATTTTACGGCCTCAGAAAATTTCAGGGAAGAAGAAAAAAAAAGTACAAAAAGTACAAAAAAATGTAATCTCAAATTTTTTTATCGGAACTTTTTCATCATAATTTCAGTTCTCTTTTCAATCATTTAAAAAAAGACAAGTTAAAATATTTGATATATATGCTATTTCTGATGCTTATTTTCTGATTGGCTGCCAGTCAAATTCATCAAACTGCTTTGCTCCACAAGCTAGCATAGCTAGCAAGAAACAGAAAAGCTTGGCAAGACAAAGACCAAAGGAACCATTCATAAGAACTGTGGGAATAAAATAAAATTTGATGTCAATATAAACTATTACATATGTTCTTGTAATCAAAAGAGGGGATTGTGATGACAAATTATCTCACATTAAAGCTATAATATATTATCTGAGAATAACATTGCCATGTCCATCTAAAATCAGGTGACATGAGGCAGCATTTATGCTAAATGAATGCAATAATTATAGAACAGTGAATAAAAATCATTCTAAAAGTTGATGTTTCCTTACATATTTTGTAGTAATGTCTGTGGGTGTTCAAAAGAGGGTCAGAGGTTAATGCTAGTTGGGGGGCCTTGGTACCCTTCCTCCACCCCCTCATAAGCATCCTGGCCTCCGTCACCCAGCAGAAGGTAAGGAGGATGTAGGGTGTGGAGGCGGGTGGTGGTGGGGGGGCTCGGAGACGATTCTTTATGCAGCTCTGTGTGTTGCTTTCATGTTGTCCAGCCGGTAACTAAGTTGGGTTGCCGGGGGCGATGGCTAATTCACACCCTTAGATCACGAGCATGAAATGAGAGAGCAGGGAGCGCTAAAGCCCTGAGGTTAATGATAGCTCCATGGCAGCACCACCACACACACACACACACACACACACCGCTCCATACAAATCTGGTCAAATGGTTTCATTTTAGATGATCCCCAGAATCTCCTAGCAGGGGGGGTGGAGGTGGAGGGCTTGAGCAATGAACACCTGAGATAGTTGGCCTGATTTTAGAGACAGGAAAAGAAAACAAGAGCGTTCACTCTGTCCAGTTTTTTTTCTCCACCCTACTCTTTAAATTTTGCCCTTTTGTAAACAAGCATCTGTGCCTTTGTGTGTGTGTGTGTGTGTGTGTGTGTGTGCGTGCGTGCGTGCGTGCGTGCGTGCGTGCGTGCGTGCGTGTGTGTTTGTGTGTATGTGAATGGACACAGCAGGGGAGTCCACACACACAATCTATTTCGTCATGATAGAGGTTGTTTTTTTTTTCCACAGAGATCAGCAAAAAGGAAAAACATATTTAAAAAAAGGAAGAATACAAGTGTGAAGGACTTAAAAAAATCTTTTACTCCCCTACTGAACAAGCATGTTGATGAAGACTCCCTCCTTTCCCCGCTTCCTTCTCTTTTTTTTTTCATACCCCCCACCCCTTTATTTTTATTTTTTTCAAAGTTATTTCAAATACCCCAGCATGGCTTTGTGAAATCTGTTTGTTTGAGGGCAGCATTAGATGTGACCAGCGTTTTATTGTGACATAAAAACCGCATTTCTTCCTTGGCAGATTAAAAATAAAATCGGTTAATAAGAAAAGCTGTCAGCAGCAGAAAATGGCTGACATAATCCGTTTATCCTCCAAGCAATAAAGATACTGGTCCTCGGGAGTCTATCTTTCCTCTTATGTTATTTCGCCCAAAACATTATCTTCTGTGCATTCAGATGGATTAAGAAGTCATAAGGGAGATAGAAAGAAAAATGACGGGATACAAAAAAAAAAAAAATATATATATATATATATATATATATCCCCTTTCATTCTGCATCAAACACATTCACAGGAGGGAATGCACATGATCCTTAAGTTAATGAATAAACAAGCAAAAAGAAAGGAGGGAAGAAAAGAAAAGAGAATAAGCTTTCAGAAAATACGATGAAAAGAGATTAAAAAAAAACTAGAGGGGTCATCAGAGCCAGGAAGTGGAGCAGATTGACCCCAACTCACAATAAGATGGCACTATCTTTACCTAACCCTCTGCTGTGATGTGATGTGCTGATAGAAATTAAATGTCTACTTTCAGCACACAGTAGATTACATGAATACAGCCGTGAAAGGAGGAAACACTAAAACTGCCTTCACACCGTTTCCTTCCCTGGCGTTTTGAAAAATACGGGTTACGTGGGTTTAAATGTGAAAAAAGTAAAGGGGATTTTGTGTAGCCTAATGCTCTGCTGGGGCTTTGATGTGTGTGTCACTTCTGATGCGCTTCAGTTCCTGAAGAGTGCATGTATGTTAGGATCAATGTTGTGGGGTTCACAGCTCCATGATGGCAACAAACTTTACCTTTTGAGTGAAATCACTGGCTGACTTCATTGTTTTTTTGTTTTTTTGGGGGGGGCAGGGGGGGTTATTAAAACTTCAATTGCTCATATTGAAATGAAATTACAATGTCCTTTAAAGGGGCAGTTTTATGTAAAATCCTCGTTGACCTTTACATCATGTTAAAATGTTATTCCTTTATCAAAAGCATTCCTGGAGTATTGCCTTGATTCTATCATGCATGATTGAGAGATAATTTAATCTCCCATGGCAACCATTCAGCTGTGCAAAATGCTTGGGTGGACCTAGCTCCACCTTCGAGGAACAGCTCCTCCTCAGAGTTGCAGCTTCTGAGCTTCCGCCTCACAGAGCAGAAGCCTCTACTCAGCTGCTTCAGACTAGCCAGCAGCAATTAGCAAACACCTGCTGGAACTACGCATCTGCCAAGCTCATCATTGGAGCTGCTGCTCAGCGAAGCGCTGGTAAAAATGTTCTTAAAGGGTTAATAGAGGAGCCATGTTGTGATGACTTCCTGATGGAGTTTCAGAAAGAGCAGGAACTTCTTAAAGAGACAGAAGCCCAAT
>NW_015116309.1:10630-39893 GCF_001443285.1 Poecilia latipinna
GAGGAGCCAAGCGCCGCCTTCAAGAACAAAACTCCTCTGAGCTGCAGTTGAGAAGCTTTCAAGCACAGAGCACCGATCCTCTGTGACTCCCCAACTGAGCTCCTTCAGACTAGCCAGCAGCAATTAGCAAACACCTGGAACTGCACATCTGCTGAGTTCATTATAGGAGCTACTTCTCAGTTAATAGAGGAGTTATGTTGTGATGACTTCCTGATGGAGTTTCAGAAAGAGCAGGAACTTCTTAAAGAGACAGAAGCCCAATTTCAAGGTGTTAAATTTATTTTAAGTCAAATTTGATATATACAAGATTTTTATAACTGAAGCTAACAATTACTTGACTGCTACAAAACGTCACTATGTGGCTGGAAATCACATACTGTCCCTTTAAATCTAATCAAGCTAAATTGTTTTGTAAAGTGGAATTAAGATATTATTTCAGCAATTTTGCCACATCCTTACCAACGGTCCTGATAAAACGTGGTCGGTACTGTAACGTTACATCAGTGTGTGAGAGTCATGATCCACCACTGTCTCTTTATCCGGCCTGAGAGAAAGCAGGAGTCCACTGAGGTTCACTCAGAGATGAACCGCTCCTCCGGGATCCACATGACTGACAGATAAAGGCGCCCGCAGAGCCGGCGTGCGGTCAGAGACGGTGGGCCGGCGGTGAAACGCTGATCTGGATCAGTTTGTGAATGATTAAAGGGGCGGAGTCGCCTGTGAGTGGCAGCCAGCGTGTGCCGCAGTGCCGGGGCGCTGAACCCAGCCCGTGTTCCGTTTAATCACGTCTCCTCAGCTAGTAATGAAATTTGATTACGCCTCTAAAGGCAGCAACGTCGGGTCGGAGGCCGGGTCGGAGGGGGGTGGGGTGAAATATTAATATCTTCCCAGATTATGCATGGAACCTGTGTGTGTAATTCTCCCCTCCTATATCCTCTTGTCTGCCAGCAAATTGTTAGTAGTTCATCATTAGTGGGGAACTTTTTGCATTTCCATTTGTCTTTTCCGTGAAAGCCGTGCTGTGATTAATGCGGGCCTTGAATCATTAGTTCATCATCAGTGTGGTTTTAACTGATTGCTGCAGATACATCAGCGCTCTCCGCCGCAGTGGAGATAAACAGTCGGCGGGCTCCCGAGGTCTATCTGATGATCTATTTAGCTTGGCTCTTATGGGGGGGCGGAAGCCACATAACTCATGATGCTAAGCGCCCCAACCCACTGCACTCAATGAACAGCTTTTGTCCGTATCCGTCTGAGAACACCCGGCTATTAAACTGCCATCACATTTATTTGTAAAGAAGAGGGGGGAAAAGAATCATGCAGCTATCTCTCCCTTCCCAAAAATGTGTTTGCATATAAAAAAAAAAAAGAGTGGGCATAATTAAGTAGTTATGATCCAAAGAAGTAAAGCCCTTCTGCAGGGCTTCATAGGAATAATTGGGACACTATAAGAATTGCAAGCATCAGCTCAGGGCTACTTGAGCTCCTCAGAAGGGAGGGAAACACAAAACCGAGACAGACTTTGCTCGAGTAATAAATACTTAGGAGTGACAGCCTTTCTGAGACTGACATCGCGGTGGCTCCGGCTTTGGAGCGGTGATGTCAGCGCATGTTGTTCGACCCTGCAAACAGGCCATTCAACAAGGCAGCGGTGTTAATGCGCCGAGCTGACGTTAGCAATCAACAAAACGTCTTCGTTACCAAGTCGAAGTGGAACAACTAAAGTTTCTGTCAGCATGTGAGCTGATGGAGTCAGTTTAAGGTATTATGAACCGCGGATATGAAGGAGAGTGCCTGGAGTATGTAACTTTTTCTAAATATGTTTTTCTACATATTTGTTAAAGCGTTACCATATCGTGACAGTTTGAGACGTAATCTGAAAAAAGATCAATTTCCTCCACATCAGAGCCAGGAGGACGGTCTGGCTCTGATCAATCAGCCTCTAAATGCGCTAATGGAGGAGAAACAACTCCCTTACAGCAGAACTGTTTATCTGCCGGTGACTATGCTAGCTAGCCCTAGCATTCATGACAGGCTCTTGACGGGGAAAAGCTGTAGGCAGCAGAGACTAACGGGCGGCAAGCAGCGCCACACGAGATGGTGATTAGCAGCGCTAATCACAGCAACTTTCCAGAATTTGGGACACTAGAAGAATGGCAAGCACATCATCCAACAGCCAGAGGGAATTATTATTCAGACCTCAGCAACAAAAGTCCATGAAAAGTACAAATCAGAACTAGCATACCAGAGCTATGTGCTGCCACCATGTACAGTCACATTTTTTCTCATTTAAACCAATACAAAAATGTAAATAAAAAAAAGAAACATTTAAGAAGCTGAAATAACAAACATTAATCACCAAACTTCAGAGAAATTCTCTGTAGTTTAAAAGGATCACAATAAAAATGAATTCATGACCTGAATGCATACCGAAAGGCGACGTGTTGTGAAAAAGCGTCAAAGAATTCAGATCTATTCTTATGTGTAGAAAGAATTATACAACCAAGAGAAAACCACGCAGAGCGAAAACGTCAAGAGGCTAATGGTCAGCTGCCGATCACATTCAGATCGGTTATGATCAAAAGTATAATTAAAGGCTTCTATTAAAAGGTCAGAGTTCAAATATAAGCAGTTAAAGCCAGATCCTTTCAGAGTGTTTTGAAACCCGCTCACAGGATAAAAGAAAACCTTCAACAGTGTCGACTGTCCTGAGGAGAAATGATTTCATTGTATGGGGAATTTTACGGAATGGATTAAAGTCGCTGTCTGCAGATTTGTTTTTAAAGGAAGAATCAAGGGGCAAACAAAACAGGACTAATGGACTAATTTACCTCTAGCCTCACCTTTAAAACCAAGAAAAATAGGAGAAATTCAGGGTAGCTAATTTAATTGGCCATTATAGGGAGACCTTGGGTAATTTGTTTGAAAAGCTCACCACATGAATGTGGAGCCTTGAATTAAGGGCCCAGTCTGGTTCATGTCACCCAATTGATTTTAGAAGCCAGTTTTTTCAGATGATTTTCTATACAAACTAAACGCAACTTGCAAAAGTGATCATGCCCTTTGAACCTTTCATGCTTTGTCAGGATTAAATGTGTTTAATTGCGATTTTTTTGTGACTGACCAATGCAAAGTAGCAAATAACTGTTGAAGATTGAAAAATATAAGAACCCACATTACAAAAAGACAATCTTACCAAATATTTCTGGTTTAAATCAAATATCTCAGTACACTTAAAATAAGAGAAAACCAACTTACAAATGACTTTTCAGCAGCTTTTTTAAAATCAATAATTCCTTATTGCTTTCTCAAAAGCGGTGAAAAAGCTGCAAAAAGAAAGCCTGTACAAATCATATTAACAGTTGGCACAATCCGTTTAGGGGAAACGGCAAACATAGAAGAATAATGTTCAGGTAATTTTAAAATTCAAAAGTTTGGTCTATATGCCGAGTTTTCCTGCTCAGGAAATATTTCACATAATTGCGGGGCAATACTGAAAACAAAACTTCTTAGACGTGTGAAAAGACTTGAGATCAGGACAGAACCCAAATTTCAATGAATTGATTCTATGGTTTTGGTAACAAGTCTCAGTTTAGTAAATGCCAGATTCTCTAAGTACCACCATCGGCAACGGCTAATGGGGATATTAATAAACAATTTATCCTCCAGCTTCTACTTTACCAAACCAAAATAAAATACTGTGTACATCATGTGACAATAGTGTCTGAGGCCCTGCAGTGAGAATGGCATGTTGACAGGTTCATGGGGAAAACTGGAAAGGTAAATCGACACAAAGGCAAACAGCTGACCATGTTCGGTGCTTTCACCACAGCTTGTGTGTCTGCAGGGAGGGGGGGGGAGGAAGTGTCTTATCGAGTGAAAACGTTCCACATGAAAACACAGGCAGGCAGGGAGGGCTTAATGTGAAATTCAAATACTGTCAATCGGTTCACAGCGGTGGCGACGTCAGCGCCGGGCGCCGCATTAACCGGCAAGCTCTGATAAAACAGGTCTAAGTCCAGTGCAAATCCACCCCGGCTCGCTCACTGTGGCCTAGCGGCGCGTATCAGCCCGGACCGGAGCAGACACACTCTCAGGGCATCAGAAACTTAATAAGCACTTGGTCCCACTTAACACTAAGTGCTACCAGATATGTGTTTAATATCCGCTAGTCCAGGTAGTCGGGAGTTTAAGCTATAAAAATGTCATTTCACGTCCGTAATCCTGTCTATTACTCAGAGGTTTTAGGGGTCTGGTTTTCAGGAGAACGCTGTCACATTAAGCGGGCAGAGAAAACCTTTCACTATGGCTCTTCATGGATACATCTTTTTATTTCACAACTAAAAGGATGCTTGAAAGCAGTGTGCTGAAAAGCAACAGAAGGCGTGTTTTCCTCTGTGCATCTTGCCCCGGCCGTTCAGTGTTAGCCACGGACTATAACAGGAATGTATCTTTAAATTTAAAAAGGTAAAGCTTGAAGCAGTGATTATGATTTTGTTTTACAGCGATGTACAACATGCAGCATATTTAAGATGATGCGCAATTTGGGGAAGTCAGACAAAAGAGAAGTACATGAATGTGTCCAAAAATGTGGAAAGAACTCATTAAAAGTCATTCTTCACCATATATTACATTTATTCTATTGATACTATTAATTCTTTAAAGTTGAACAAGGACAAAAGTTGTTGCACCAAGGACAGGATGCCTGAAAAAAACATGAGAAGCTAAGTGATAAATAAGCTCAAAGTCAGTCATTTACGGCTAGTTTTAGCCCAACACCTCAGCAAACAGTTCCTGTGTAAAGATCCTCAGCAGAGTGAGATGTGCCATGCTGAAGACTTTTTATGGCCATACTGTATGTGTCGAATCAGAACATCTCATTAATTTTCCATGGCGAATATTGTTTTTTGTGGCAAAAGCAACAACTTTAGCACTCATTTTTTGCTTGAGTTGTTTTGCCTCAACTTTTCCTGACTGTTTTTATTTACACTTCAAATATATGCCTGTGAAGTTAACACCTTGAAGAAAATACTAAACAGTATGAAAGAAGACAGGAGCTTCAATATTTTAGGATCTTTAGCTAGTGCTGCTTTATCCATCTTTAGGATGAGGAAAAAGTTACCTTAGATTTTTGAAAGTGAGGTTCTGTGAATTCATTGCAGAAAATTTTTCCTTTCCCCAGTAGTAAAAAGACATAGTCATCTATATGAGATATTTGGTAAGTAAGTAAGTCGTTGAAGTGGTGGGCACACCATCTGTATTAGCTAACATTAGCGTTTTAGGACTGAAGCTGAAAATGTTAAAATGAGAGTAATATAACAGTTTGTTAGAGGATATTGCAAGTCAAATATAATATACCAAGTGACCATTTTTATGTTTGGTGGTGTTTTGTCAAACTGAATAACATTCCCATTTATCCACAGAGCTACTTTGCTTTAGCCTGCCCGCTGTTTCAATCTGCCAAAATTGCTAAAAATAAATAAATAAATAAATTAATTAAAAAAGATGTAAACTTGTGAATTTCGCATCAGTCTTACTGTGCTTAGCATCGCTGAAGATTATGAGTTCTTGTGCTTTTTTCCAGGTTTCACAGTAGTTTTAAAAACTATCCTGGTGTATATCTAACTAGCTTGCTAGCTTTCAGCACTCTTTGGATGTACTTACTTTTCTGATGAGCCCTGTGACATTTTTCTATAACGTAATAAAAATAAAACACACACACACCTCACTTCAAAAAATGCGAACAAACATTTTAATGTTGAAGTGATCACCGCCTGCTGGCAAGGGATAGGCATTGCAACGCTTTTATTTGAGATCCCATGGATCAGACCAGTCAGTGGGAGTGGATTATACCTTTTTCTCCAGCGATCATTGGGCAAGAGACAGGGTACACCTTGAAGAGGTGACCAGTCCATCACAGGGCAACACAAAGAATGAAAAAACAAAATGTTTAAAAATATTAGTAGTAGTGCAGGCCCTTGGGTGTCCTTGACCCTCAGAAAAAGGAACCAGTCTTGAACAGGATTAGGTAGATTCAGAAAATTAATGGATTTGTTGTTTTTTTTTACACTTTTTGCATTAATAAGACAACGCAGTAAAAAAACAGCAACAATTTTCCACAATTTTTCCATTCACAGAAGCAATTAATAATTATATAAATCTCAACCTCAGAGCATCAGCATTAAATTCTACTTCCCACCCCACCAGAATAATAGTGAGAGTAATAATAGAGTGTCGGCTGATGAAGCTGTAAATCTAATCAGGATCTCTTATTAATAGTTTGTGGCTCAAATATGGCTGATAATCTAGCTCAGATATTAAAAATGAAGCCATCTGCTTTCTGAACAAATTGGGCTGACATTGTCTTACACAAAAACTCCCCGCTTTCCCTTTGGTTTCCGACAGATAGAGGGGCTGAAAATCCCTTTTTCCTCTCAGCCGAGACAGACACAAACGGCGCCTCTCTCCTCTTCTCCGAGCATGCCTCTAATGCGTCCTAATCCCGGCTGAAGACAGACGCCGGTTGTGTGTGTAAGAAATATCTCTTTGCTTTTTCTGCCTCAGTTCATTATTTTTCTTTCTTGTCACTTAGTGTGATAGGTTGGACAGAGGCGCACAGATGAGCACTGAAGACACAGTCACAAGGCCTTAATCTAGTCTTTAATGCGTGACTTCAGAGATGTCATTTATCTTGTGACTGCAGCAGGCGTCCACAAAACTTTATCTCTAATAATATATTGATGGATTAAAGGGGTCAGGCAGGAGACCAGGCAAGAAAAATTGCTTATTGACATCAAAATACAGTGCCCCAAAACCTGATAAACATAGGGACAGGAGAGTGGAAGTCAGAGAGAGAAGGAAAAGAGAGAGATGAGGGAGGGCGGGTGCGTAGAGGGAGGGGGGGATTGAGTTGGGGTATTGTGAATGTTTGCACCCGGTAATTTCCTTCCTTCACAAGAGCCTCTGGTGGTCTGAGCCCTCGGCTTGATAAAAAAGCCCCCAGCCTCTCCTGCTCTCGAGCGAGGCACTGTGCAGTTGCCGAAAGGGAAAAAGCCGGCGACTGCTAGGTCATTTCCACGTTTATCTTGACATAAACTCCCCCCGCCATACCGCCACCTCAACACCAACCCTCCTACACACACACACACGTGCACGTGGCACACACAACTCCGCACCTTATTAATCACACTTAAGTGCCGTGTGAGACTGGAGCACTCGTGCGAAGGCGACTGAAAGCGGGAACCCTGAATGTGTGGCATTATCAGGAAAAGCACCGCTGTACAAACTTGGGAGGCTACCGGTTTGTCTCCTCCATTTTGCCATTTCCTCACAGCTTAGAGAGGAGTGTATGGTGTCCCTTTATCTGAGCAAATAGGACACTCTTTAGTCGGCTTGATGTTAGAATCCACATAAAACCCCTCCAAATATCTATTTATAGGTAAAGCACGGACAAATGTGGTCAACTTTGATGAACAAGTTTTGGATTAAATCCGTTGTGAAGGTGTGCTTTTATTTTTTTTGATAGCCGCACATAATTCTGGAGAAAGAAAGTAAATAATTTTGGCGGGCCTGTTTATTGGTTCGTTCTGTTCGTTCAAAATGCCGCTCACAGAGAGTGCTGAGGTGTAAATTACCAAAAGAATTAATGTGGCATGCGATTATTCCCGTTTTGTCACGTTGCCGTAACAAACTTGAATGTATTTTATTGGGATAATATGTGGTGGACAATCAGAAAGTCTTGTATAATTGCTGCATGGTTTTCGAGTGGCATGCATTTCTATCCACTTAAACTACTCTGTTTCATGACCTCATTTGACTTTCTTTAAACACAGATGGTCTTTTTGCCACTCTTCCACAAAGACCAGATTAGTTTAGATTAATTCTTACCCTGTTAGATGTTCCACCTGAGCTTTGGAACTCTGCAGCTCCTCCAGAGTTACCCTGGATCTACTTTGGAAAATGATGACTGCTTATTCCTCACAAAATACCTCAAGCTCACATTGGAAGGAGAGCATCTGTGTACACAGCAGCACTGGCTGAAGAAAAAGCATCCCCCACAGCATGACACCGTCATCACCATGTTTGAGAGTGGGGATGGTGTGTTCCAGGTAGAAAACCAGGTTCTTGTTCTACGCTTTGCTTCATGCGGCGGGTTTGGAAAAGCCAAAGCAAACTCAACGGTTTTATTCATTTCCTCTGCTGCTTTTGCCAAATTGCAGGCAAACTGTAATTCTAAAATAGCGCTGTTCGCTGATTGGCCAATAGAAATTTATTGAGAATGGATGCCAGACGGAGAACTGAAGGGAGATTAGAATCCACTTGAACTGTGTAGCAAGGCATTTGCCAGGCTAGAGTCTTCCCAATCATGTGCTGTTTTATATTTTCTGCCATACAAAACATCTGGGATGTTGGCGCAAAAGTTCAGTTTTGGTATCATATGTAAATATATTTCCATATTGTGGCAAATTGCTCATGAGAGTTCTTATTGCTTTCTTTCAACAACAGTCTAAGACAGTCCTCCATGAAGGATAAATTTGTTGATTACACTACTAATGCTTGAGACCGCTCTCGGTGCCAAAGTCTGTCTTAAGTTCACATTTTCAAACATGTGGCACTCAGGAGTTTTTCTTGAGGTAAGTCGAGACCAGAGCTGCAACATCCTGACTGCATCAAATTATGAACAATTAAGAGTTGTACTTCCAGAACTTACTTGGTTTCAATCTTACCTAAAGAACAGGTGTCTGTAGCTTAGCACTGTCAGTCATCGGTAACATGTAGAAATCACATTTCGAGAAAACTCCAAAGACGCTGCCACATATGAACCTATGAGGAGATGAAAAGAATAAGGAAACCTCTTCTGATGCAGAAATAAAAATAATTTTCTGTCCATACAACACAGAAAAAATGCTGAGTTAGGTTTTCAGCACTCACTCTACTTGCAGCTAAAGCTAAAGTCAGTTAACATTCAGCTCCATGTATAGGTCATCAGAATAAATGTTTAACTTGTTAGCATTTATTTAATAAGTGAAACGTAGCTAAGGGTCTGTTAACATGACTTTTTGGTCACATAAATACAGTCTGCTAAAGTTGCAGTTTGTAACTTTTACAAAAAAAAATATATATTTTTTTTTACATATTTGTTGGTCGACAGTTAATCTGTGAAAAAAACTAGCTCCTTTATCCTCTCCCTGTGGTCCTGCTGACATCTGCAGAAATACACAGATCAGTCAGAAATAACCAAACAGAGCCAGGAGGATGGCCTTGCTCTCTGCTATACTACAGCTTCTTCTCAAAAGCAGAGTCATGAATGCTAAGGCTAGTTAGCATAGCCTCCGATGACGTTTCGCACACAACAAAACATTAGCATATTCAACACCATGTTGCTTCGTCATAATGATTTTAAAAATACATATATTTTAAATGCAAAAGATTTCGTTTTATCCCTCTAGAAAGATTGTTCCAGAAACTGAAAACTTTCATTGAAACAAATCTTTCCACTGTCACCGTTCTGAGTCTGAAATTTTTGAAAATCTCAGTTTACATGGAAAGCATGAATGTAAAAAAAAAAAAAGTACTCCAGGAAACCTCCGAGGCCTCCACAAAACGGCTGGAGATTAAATTCCACACAAAATGATTTTTTTTTTCTCATTTTGTGTCTTCTGAAGGCAATTAGTTGCAATGGAGAATATATTTATGGGAATTAGAGTGAATAGGGGGTGGTCATGGCATGGTTCACTTTTTGTGGTCTTATTTTTTTTTTAATCTGACAACTTCAACAATTACAAATAACATAGTATTGGTCTGTCACACAGAATCCTACTAAAATGCACCTCTATTTGTGGCTGTACTGTGACAAGTCAGCAGTATGAACTTTTTTTTTCTTTTTTTTGAAAAGGCACTGTAACGAACACGCTGACCTACTGAATGCCTCACAGCCTCCCCTCACTGTGCTGTAAATTAGGATGAAGCTCCACTTCTGAGGTGACCATGCTAAGTGGAGTTTGAATTCCAATTCCGAGAATGCCACTCTCGGAAAACTCTGTAATTACCGACTCGCCACTCCTCGCGATGGATTGTGATAAACCGGTGGGGCTTACTCAAGAAATCCACCGACTGAAAGCACTTCTTTTTTTTTTCTTTTTTTGTTGCCTCCCCACCACCTGGTTCATCTTCCGCTGCGTGAAAGCCATGTTTGGAGCGCGTGGCAAGTCACTGCAATCCCCAAAATAGAGTCGATTCTTCCCCATTCACGCGCACCCCTTCCAGTCCGGGAAAAATTAATACACTTTACTATTACAAGATAAAGCTATAGGGACATATTACACCGGGCATATCTGCAAGCCTGTAATACTACAGAGTCAGCATTCAATAAAAGACATTTGCAACCAGGCATTTCTCACAACAACACTTGCGACAGATTTAAAAGCTTCTAAATTAGGTGCAGCTCTCGCACGAAAGGTGCCTGGTAAGCAGGGTGATGCTTACTTAAAATGACAGAGTTGTTTATGGGGAGGAGGGTCGTGGGTGAAGAAGAGGTGGTGGTGGGGTTTCCCTCCCTCGCTTTGAGGGCGGCGCGCGGGAAGCACGGTTTACGATTCCCACACCGGCCGGGTTATTTAGCCTCAAACTGTGTGCATAATGTCGGGTAACAATCAGAGCGCGTAACTCACAGAGATCCCCCACTTCATAACATCACCGGCAGAATACTGATCCCCATCTCACCACAGCATTTATAGCTCTGTGAAAAAAAAATGTAAAAAAAGGATTTGCCCTCTTATAGATTTCCTCTTTTGTTTTTTTTTAAGCACAAATGTTTTAAAAATTTCAAATAAACGTCAAGATCAGACAAAGATATTTGTAAGTTTCAATTGATGCCCGCATTTTATTAAAGAAACAAGTCTATACAAACTAACCGGGCCCAAAGTGAGCAAGTAAAACACCCTGTGCTGCAGCTCTGGTTAGCCACCAAGGTAGTAAAATAACTGGTAATGAGTTTTTATGATCAATGTTTGACCTGTTCTTGTTTGCTGGATTGATTTAAAGAGGGAGTATTATGTATTTTCCAGGCAAATTGTGTTATAAGATTGGATTATCAAGTAACTATGTTACCTTCAATTGTTATAAAAATGCTGTATATGTCAAATATGACTTAAAAGGCATTTTACTGTACAACTTCCGCTGTCTCAGAAGTTCCTGTTGCTTCTGAAACTCTGCCTTCAGTAAGTCATCACAACATGGCTCCTCTATTAACCCTTTAACGTTTTTACCAGCGTTTCACTGAGCAGTAGCTCCTATAATGAGCTCAGCAAATGCACAGTTCCACCAGGTGTTTGCTAGCTGCTGCCGGCTAGTCTGAAGGAGCAGAGTGGGGGAGTCACAGGCCGACCTCCGAGAAGCAGCTTTGTGGAAGGCGGCGCTCGGCTCCACCAAATGTTTCCCATACCCAGAATGGCAATTCAAGGATTTCTCAGACATGAATGAAAGAATCAAGGCAACACTCTAGGTTTGTCTTTAATGAGGGAATAACTTTATAACATGATGTAAAGCTTGAAAAAGTCAGTTTTACTTAATACTGCCCATTTAATTCAGATACACTGAAGGCTTTTCAAGCATGAACATCCTGTGTAAGGTTCCTGTACAGCTTCTCAATGGAATGGTTACAGAGGAGGAGTTGCTGGTTTTCTTATCACTGTCCTCCTGCATAACCCAAAGAAACCTAAGGGCATTAAGGTTATGCAGCAGGACAATGTGGAAATGCACTGAAGGTCAAAACTGTACCACCATGTTTGATTGTAGTGGTTATTTTCTGAAATTATCTTCCTGTTGTGAATGTTTTGTCAGAAACAAAGTGATGCCCACCTTCAAAAAACTTCCAAGTCTCAGTTCCATGGAATATCTTCCCAAAAGTCTTTTGGATCATCACGATGTTTTTGATAAAAGTGAAGCAGGCTTTAGGAACTTAGCACTCCCTCCCAGGGATGCCATTTTCACCCCGTCTCTTTCTTATAGTTGAATCACGAAAACTGACCTCAACTGCCATAACTGAGGCCTACATAGCTTTAGATGTTCTGTGTTGTATTATGATCTTCAGAATATATCACTGGTGCATTTGAAGTCATTTCGGTAGGCGGCCCATTCCTGGAAAATTAATGTTCATGAGGTTGATTGACAGCGCTAAGACCCCTCTTAGTTCTCATTAGTTGTTTTTGCATTTCTTCAGACGGTAATAGCAACACAGGGAGCACCGATCGATCTTATCACAGATTATCTGTCTCATATTATACTGTCCTGACATAGTGACAATTTAAACGAATATGGAACCTTTTTTTTTCCCCATAAAAGTTATGTACTGCACATTTAAGGGTGACAAAAAAAAAGCAAAAACAGAAAAGTTACATTTTCACAGGTCATCTGTTGCCAAATCTGCTCTCTAATTTTCAGCTGTGTTGGAAAGTTGGGTCAACTCCAGTGGCAAAAGGCTGCTTAATAATCCTATGTGTATTTGCCACTGCCCTATTTTATTGTTGTTGTTTTTTTATTTATAAAACAGCCAGGACTGCCCTCACAGCCATTAAAAAATTTAATCCAGCCAGCATGTGCACGTGTAACATATCACCCATTGTAATGGCCGTCATCTGTGCCAGACAGGAGCGCTGGCAAAAAGCGAAAAGGGGGAAAAAAGAAAAAAAAAAAACAGAGAGAACGTGGCCATTTTTCATCTGGTAGCAAATCCCAAAGCATGGTGGCTTCTCATTGTTCGGATACTTTTAAGAGAATGCCAGTGTTTGTGTTTGAGATTGAAATCACCTTTTTTTTAATGCTCCGATGAGAGAAAACCTCATCAGTCTCCCTTGTATTTGCTGACAGAAAAGCTATAAAATGGGATATTAGTTTGGACGGAACAGCGTGTGAGACCTGAAGGACAGGCAAAGCTCATCTGTTAATCCCCAACCCTTCTCCGCCCTGACACAAAAAAAAAGAAAAAAAAAAGGGAGGCTGTAAAAAGAAAGGTTTACAAGCAAACTAAAATCGCCCGCATTAGACCTGGTAAATCTGTCACCTGCTGCACACAATGGCAATAAAACAGTAGAGTTTACAGAACAGCCTCAAGGTTGCGCCACGCCGGGTGTACTCCATATTCAACAACGACAATAACGGCGAAGAAGCCCGAGCTCCTGGAGTTGCACGGTCATTGTGAGATGATTACATTTCTGACTGGAAAATCACACGGCTCTGCGTCTTTACTGCAATCATCTCCCGCTTTCCAAGGTGCGCCGCCACCGAAAACTCCCGCGTTGAGTTACCCGAAGTGAAATGCGTCAAAAAATGAGATCGTAAAAGCCAAAAAATAAAACGACGTAATATATCTTAAATAAATTCCACAAGGCAAAATGGGAGGAAAAGACAGGCAAGCGTGGTGGAAACGGTCACCAAAGTGTAATCTAGCTTTGGGCGTTGGAATATTAATTCTATTTTTATGCGTTCACACCCCCCACAACCCTCCCTTAGCTAAACAAACCCCCTCAGCGCTTCAACAGCCAGCGAGTGGGAGGCCCGGGCTAGACCGGGGCCCAGGTATACCCCAGAGTCCGGACGCCGGTGCCACATAATTCTACCTTGCCTCATTATTTAGCATGTCACCGCTATTTTACATGTTAAAGCCCCCCGCGTTGCCACCTAATTTATTATAAGAATACAGAATAGGCTCGTCTCAAATGGGGTCACTTGCTTTCACGCGGCACAGGAAATAAATTCCTTATATAAAGTCAGGCGAGTCAAGGTGAAAACCTGTGTCAGTGAGACGCGTTCTGGCATTCTTTGGGTTTCTCTGCCGTCTGAGAGCAGTGAGACCTTTTCCTCAGCCCGGTCGTCGCCGCCCCCCGTGTTTCCTCCTCGGTGTTCAACTACTTTAATCTTTACTTTCATACAGGGGAAAAACTCAGGTTCCTCACTGAGAGGGGAGACAAATAAATAAAAAAATAGAGAGAGAAAACAGAGCCAAGCCCTGCCAAGAGTTGAATTGGCTTTGATGAGATTCAGCTGTAATTATTTCTCAGCAATAACAATAAGGACAACAACAACAGAAGACTTAATCCGCCAGTGAGAGGGCCTGATTCTGCTTCCTGGTGACAGTGATTAGGCCTAATCTAGGGCTTTTGGTGTGTTCATTGGAGAAATGCGATTTTAAATAGCTGTGTGTTTTGTTTTCACAGAGTTTTGTTTGCACTGAATATGTACAGTCAGAGTGTGGTGAAGTGAAAGTGCAATCCATCTTTTGTGGCACTGGCATTGAATGAGGGGGACAGCAGAGCTGAATGCCAGAGTTACTTCACCGACCTTAGCATGTTGATTACTTTCTCCAATGAACAGATTTTTACATAAAACCATGTGAGGACATCAAAGAAATGTAGAACTTGCCTCGTTTTGCCTGATAAGCAGCATGAACCTCTAAAACTAAAGATGCATCTAGTTTATTAAATTATACGCAACACCAGGTTCATTAGTGAGACTTTTCAATTACATTTTTTGCAAAACCTAAAAGTATTATAGCTTGTGTTCACAAATACAGTAACAGTTTCATCAGTCTAACCAAGGCGATATATTTCAGTCCAGGATTGATAGCTCTATTTATTGCTATTCTTATATTTTCCTAAAGTGGTCCAGATGCTAAAACACATTGAAAATGCTCTCTTTTGTGTGTGTTAGTACAAATAATATAAAGATTTCATAAATATCTGTTTAAGAGGAATTTTTGTTCAGGTTTGATCAGATAAGTAGTTTGCATTTCAAGCTAAACTGGCGTTAAATAGTCTTTAGCATGATTAGCAGCTAACGGTTAGCCAGTCATGGGACTCTTACAGGGCTCACCAGTTATTCTAATCTTTTCCTCTTTTTCTGCCCAAATTGTTGCCCAACAAACTGTTTAACTGCCAGAGCTAAGAAATAATCCAGAAGCAGAGTGTCATTATAAGGCATGAGTCGTTTTAACAAGTTTTACAATCATGAGTTTTATAACTTGTGATAACGAGTTTGATATGTCATTAAAACAACAATATGCTCCTTATGTTTAAATGAAAAAGGTTCTACTTAAACGGCAAAACCTGGTTGGATGTTTGAAAGCAAGAAGTTGATCGTTCAGAAGTACGCATTTTTGTATCTTGCTGAAACAACAAACTGTCTTGTTTGTTTTCCAACTCATTATAACGAGAAAATATATTTTAAAGTGATGCTTCCCAAATTATTTTTTAGCTCTGGCAGCTAAATGCTTCCATAGCTAAGAGGTTAAAGACGTTAACGACGTTAAAGACGTTAACTTATCCTTATTTTCAAAGGGAGTAATGATAGCGTATGCTAAATTTACCAGATGTCAGGCGTCTCCTTGATGTGACATATTGTGTCATTTTAATACCGTGAGAGGTCATGGAACAAAATCTTGAGCTACTACGATTATTATCCATCATAAAAACAAGAACCACTTTAGTGTTTTTGAAATCAACGACATTCTAGGAAATTGGATAAAATAATGAAATGATCAATAACTGTGACGTTTACTGCCCTCTTTATTGAACTGTGTCTATGGTCAAACATTTAGAAGTGAATTAGTAAAAAGTAGGTTGATCATAACCAAAATGTCAGTAAAAATCCAGTAAACGTTCATCTGTCCAGATAAATGTGACACTACATCTACTAAGCATGTTATGATGGTTTTAGTCAGTAGTCTGAAAAACTTAAGACACAAAACATGTTGCACTTCCTCGAGAGAGCGCATCATAAACAGAGCTAGTATTCATAAATATGTATATCTTCTTTTCACTAGTATTTGGTTCACGAAAAGTTGGCCTACTCTAAAAAATTGACACTACCTTTCAGTCTCTTGTTTTCTGGATGAATTCATTATGGCAGCAAAATATTTGAAAAAAATTAGGCAGTGGATATACTATTCATACAAGCTGCAATTACAAAATCAGTTATAATAAAATATTGTCCTTAATCCTCTCTTTTTCCAACTCTGCTTCCATCTCAGTGACTTTTAGCTTCTTTATCAGGCTGATTATCTCATTAGCATGTAAATTGTAATCTGACCATACTTCCAATATTAATAAACTGATGCCTGCCAATGAGACCGCTGTGATATTATTACAGCACACAGTGATATCACACTGACAATACTATAGAAATGATACATTTTAAACCAATTATATTTTAAATAAGAAAAAAATATTCACATTTAAGATGTTTAAAATATTTTTGAGAATTTTGTTTTTCATAGTTTCTATGAGTTACTCCTTATTTTGTTTTTTTCTCTGCTGATAAATGCATTGTCAGGTGTTTTGCTAACATACTTTCTGAGCACGATTCTATGACCAATTTTTTTTTTTCTCCTGTAATATTTTAATTGATTTCTGATGAAATATCACTTCTCTTTCTGGATTATTTCGCTGCCAACAGAGAAAAATCAATCAGTGCGCTAATTACTAGCCGAGTAACTGGAGGTCTGCTGCTCTGATTTCTTTTGTTTATGCTTCACAGTATATGGGAAATCATTAGCTGATAAGCTGATTGGCAAGAAAATAATCTGCTGCCGTTTTTATTATTATAAGTATTATTATTATTCGAGTCTCTTTTGAAGCAAACCCACTGAACGCTTCAGCTGAAATGTTCTGTTTTCTTTGTCTTCTGGCTCCCTTCGGTCCAGTTCGTCAGACAAAACTAATGGACTCACCTTTTCTAACGGCTAAACGAGCAAAATAATCTACTGAATATTCAAACAGGAGATGTAATTGAGCACTTTCTTTTTAATGCTGCGACAGAAGCGAAGGAGCGGCGATAATTTGGCCCCCTCCTCCGGTGCCTCAGGTAGCCGCCGCCGTCGCCGGTTCCCCCACAGAAGGAGCGCCAGGCACAGAGGATGGAGTGGAAGTGGGAGAAGGGGAGAAGGAGAAAGGCCAGATGTCAGGGCGCTCCAGGAAGAGGATTGCTAAGCGGTGTGAACATTTTTCAAAAACGATGTTTTGTGCCTCAAACATCTTGCTTACAGCAGCAGGGTCTGATCCAGGCATTATGTGCGAATACATCAGTAGCCTTGGACCCCTCCGCTCCCCCCCCCCAACTCTTCAGAGGGATGCACACACGCACACACACACACACGCACGTATGCACGTAAACACGCACATTTCCTGGTAAGTGAAGCTCAGTGCCCTGCTCCCATCCTCCCGCCTGCCTCCTCCTCCTCCTTCTTCTTCTACAGAAGTAAATTATCAAAACTGTGTTTGAAAGTGAATGAAGGGTGACTCGCTCTCTCTCTCCCTTTCTCTCGCTCTCTCTCCCCTTCCCGCTTTGACATCTCAGTTTTTTTTCTTCTTTTTTTTTTCCCTTACTTGCCACCGTTTCTGGGCTAGGTGATAACTGCCGGTAATAGGATTAACATTGATTTCTTTTTGCAAGAACAGAGATGTGCCAGTTCCAGCTATTTATTGAACTGCCAGCTTTGAACTATGAAAACTGACTGCAGGAAAAGACCTAATGCAGCATTTTAAAGAAAAGAAAAGCCTCTGTGCAATTCTTTCTCTCTCTCTCTCTTTTTTGTTATTTCTCCTTCTGTCATCTTCTTTTTGTTGTAGCAGGATAAAAGAGCAAATCGGGCGCCTCTGTTCTAAGCTCTGGTAATGACTTTATTTATTTACTTTGTTGTTGCTTCTTTATATATATATATATATACATAAAAATCCCTGCTCCAGTCAAAATGGTTATGATTTGATCTATAAATCCTCAAAGTGTTTGACTTGCCTTTTACTTTGAAATAAAGATCAATCCATGCATTTTCTTTGTCAAAGTACTATCCCATGAAAGGGTTTTTCTTTGCTACCGGTGTATGAAAAATAAAACTAAATCTAGCCGTTTTATTTTAAGTGAGAAATGATGAACTAATTGTGTTTATTTTTATCCTCCGGAGGCTTATGTTGCGATAACTCCACTCATTTCTGAGGAATGTTTCTAATTGAGTGTGGCTCTCTTCGTTAGCTCTGAATGGGCTCATTGATTACTAATCCATGTGTATTGATGACACCACTTAAGCAGTCAACAGCTGACGGTTCTGCTGTCTCATTAAAACAGAAAGTATGCTTTTTCCGCCAGAAGTCAACTACAGCAGTAACGTCTCGGGTTAATACAGTGGTGTCATTTCACGTGGGCTCTGAAATCATTTATGAGAATTATGAATGAGTTACTGAAAGATTTAGGAAACATTGGCACTTTAATCAGAGTAAACTGTAATTAACAACTGAATGCAGAATCCGTTATAATTAGATGTTCAAACACAAAAGAATAAGAAACACAAAAATATTTAGGAAGAAAGTCCTAAATATTCAAGTTAGCAAAAAGCAAAAGCAGAAGCTGAAACAAAAATATTTATATATTTATTTTACCATCAAGCTAATTAATGCTAAACAGTTCAGATGATAATTTAGTCACCTCACTGAGTGGAAGATCAGAAGACATCAGGAAGGGATTTGAAAGTTCATTTAGTGGCATTGTTGGTAAGAGGTCATCTGTGTTTAGAGGAGAGCAGGCAGAACAAGGCACTACTGGTGTTTCCATTACGAATGTCAGATGATCTGTCAATATTCCTCTAATGGTAAAAAAAGAAAAAAAAAATCACAATTGTGGTGGTTTGATTAAGAACAGAAACTCACTCCGTAAATAAGTTTCTTTATGCGCACTACCACTTCCTGTCTTCTTCTATGGTTTGATCCAGCAACAACATCTGGTTATTGATCAAGGCTCATGATATTCACCGTTTCAACTGCAGCGTTACGAAATATACCAATTTCAATACTGCCATAAAAAACCACCTCATTCTAGCATCAAAACTAGTAAGCAAATTTAATGTCAAATTGCGTAATGAGATGGTCAATGGGAACAAAGCTCGTGATTGACTTGAGTGAGGTGTCGTGGTCATGGCAACAGCTTTTGACCGCAGACTCTGGTGACGGCATTATAATCAGTGATGCCGGTAAAAACTCTGCATATATTGAACTAAGGAGATCAAAGAGACTGAACTCACATGCTGACATTACAGTCAACTTCACCTTTTTTCCACCACTGTACCATCTTAATAGATTAACATTAACATGAAGAACAAATAACTGAATGTTGATTTGGTGGAATTGAGTAAATTAGGAGAAGTGTATGATGTTATGATGTAGAGAACTAGAAAGAGTCATCTGGTGTTGATTGGACCGATGATGTCATGCCACAGTAAGGCTGGGCATTTATTAATTAGTGTATTAATTAATAAATGCCCATTAAATTTATTCATTTTCATTTATCATTGTCACAATAAATTCCTATTAATAATGGTTACAACCCCTTAAAATTGTCCACGTCGGGATAATTAGTTTTCCCCCACTGTTTGCTCAAATGAAAGTATAAATAAATTTGAAAATGTGATTAAATGCAGCTGTGAGCAGCTTAGTGATCCAGATTACACTTCTTCATGTGACTTGTGTCCTACAAAAGCGTATTTGAAATGTTTTTCAAGAGCGGTGTTTGTGCCTTGGAGCCACAGCTATACCTAAAAAGGAAGTAATTAATAATGATTAATCACTTCTATCATTATCGCAATACAAAATATAGTGATAAAATTTTAAATCCACATCACCCACAGCAAACCCCACCTTCTCCCCGTCATCGTAGAGTCTTGGAAACGTAGCATTAAAATGCTAAAGAGTGCAAAGATTACACAATGTTAGTCTAAGAAACTTGTTGGCATGCAGTCATCCTCTGTGTTTACGTTGAGGAGAGCGTACGACGTGGAGGACATGAAAGAGACTGAGTGAGGTTTGGCAGCAGCCACGCCGCACACGTCTCCCGCTATCAGCTCAACTGAAACATGAAACTACCACTGTCACTACAAATGCACCCCCCGTCCAAACCAGACGCTTGTCAGCCGCCTAATGTCCCCTGACGAAACTCTGCGAATTAGAATAGCCACAAACAGTGTGTGTGTGCGTGTGTGTGTGTGAGAGAGAGAGAGACAAACAGAGGGAGGTGAGGGAAGGAACTCATCTGTGTCACAGTTTATCCCCTCGGGCAATCAAGAGAGGTGGAGGGGAAAAAAAACACAGTCATTAGCAACTGGTGGTGCTTGCTCCAGCAAATCGCCGTTTGAGTGAAGATTTATGCAGGCTTCTGCCTGGAAATGATTTATTTATTTTAGCGGGGGCTGAGAGATCATTAACCTCCGCTGTGTCTCTGGGGAATGGCATCTGCGGCCCCCCACACTGCACACACAAAAGCCCCCCAACCCGCACGCGTCCCCTTGCTTCAATGCTCAAGAGGAGGAGGAGGCGGCGGCGCGGGTAACTGTGGGGCCGGACACAGACCCAGCCACTAGCATGCTACCCACTTCTTTTAGAAAGACTCACTGTCACTTGTTGAAACCCACATGAAACATATGTACCTATAAGCATAGACATAAATACGCAGACGCCTCATGGAGCGGGTCGGCCCGTTGCTGCGATACGTAACAGCGTCCGCCATATTGAATGTGGAATATGGGCAGGTAAGCTAATACAAGAGAATGGACCGAACTTCACAAAGTGCCGTTCTACAAAGTATTTCAAGTTAATACCTGTCATTGACACATTTTCTCACATACATTAATATATTTGGTAATCAAAGAAGTGACTAAAGACAGAGTTTCTAACTTTTAATGTGATTTAATTGTTTTGGTGTATTTCTGAATAAAGAGCACAATGTTTTTATTTGATAGAAATGATTCTGATCATTTTTATATTAACATTGATGAACAGACACTTTTACAGTGTTTAAAGAACATATTTACATAATTACATGATTTAATGTACATTTAACATTTCAAGACAAGAAAATTATTTTCTTGTATTTATTTTTTATACATTGAGAAATGACTTTTGATCTATAAATCAGTCATTGTCAAACATTAAACTACATATTTTTCTTACTTTTTTCCAGAGAAAAAATATTTATTATATGTTAGCTCTGCTATTGACAGCAAAGAGTGAAAATAATTCTAACAGAGTAAATTATTTTTATTTCATTATGTAAGCTGTATTAATACACTAATACTTCAGATTGAGATATTTAAAAATACACAAAAAGTGAAAGAATAAAACATTTATTTATTATACTGGGAACACTGGTCACAGGCAGGGCTTCAGTCTGCTGGTCACACTGGGAGAACTCAATGACTTCTGAGACGTCCTGGTTCACAAGCTAAAGCCAAGGATAAAAGAGAAATTATCCAAAAGTGTAATAGAAAATACATACGTATATGTTTCTTTCACATTCAGAAAAATACATTTTCAGCATGTTGGGCTCTGACTCGTAGCATCTTTATAGCTAAATCCCGACATGGAGAACCTGAGCTGGAAACAGACTGAAGAACAGCAGCTCCAGCTCTGATCCTGACTGATCTTTCCTCACTAAATTCCCTGGTTTTTAATGAACTTCTCCTCTAACAGCGGTTTCTCATCAGCTCTCCCTCATTAGAACACAGTGTGAAAACGTTAGCTGCTACGCTAACAATCAGCGGCTATTTCGGGCCAATTTAGCTACATAGGAAATATTTTTCAGTTGATTAGAACAAGCGAATTTCTGTCTGCAAAGTCAAGTAATTCTGATCTTTCATCCTTACCTGTTAAAGGTAATGCCAATGAATCCAGTTTGTTTCGTAAAACGGTTGAAACAAGTCCACACAGCACAGGACTTAAGGAGCTCCGATCGCCCTGCTGCCACATAGAAGATGGCCGACGCTGTTACTTAGGACTCAACGCTCCATGCGGCGTATACGTATAACTGTTAGTTAACATGCTAACATTACTGTCCCAGCTCGTGACGGAGGAGCCGTCATGAGCTGGGACTTAATTATAAGTCCGTGTCATCATGCGAGCACGCCCGCACACACATACACACAATCGCTAACTTACTTCTGTTGCAGCTTAAACTGACGCTGTTCATCGTGGGTGCACACGCGGTGTTCCTGCTTCAGTTAGCATATCCATCCTAACCTGTTTTCACTTCCAAACATTTTCCCGGTTTTGTTTTCAAGCAGGGTTATTTCCGGATTGTGGCGCCCCAGGAGGGCGTAATGTGATGACGTAATGATGTCATCAGAACGTACTGAGTGTTTTCTATTAAATTAAGTATGGTATTTTTGATTACAAGTTTTTTTTTCTCTTTATTATTATTATTATTATTATTATTATTATTATTATTTTGTAGCCTTTAAGAGTTTACTTGAGTTAGAAGTAATTGTTTGTGCTTTGTTTGCTTGTTTGGTTTTTCTGTGGGCGGAGCCTGTGGCTTTAAAAGCAGGGCTCTGGCACAGGGAGGCAGTCTGTGGCTAGACTCCTGAGAAGTCATCTGGAAGGTGATGCTCTTTGTCTGATTTTAACCTGCCTTGGACGTCCTTGTATATATTCTGCACCTGCCATCTTTGTTCACCTGAAGAAAAGCTAAATAAATTTCACTAAAGTGATCTCTGGCCTTGAGCAGTCATTTTTTTGTTTGTCCAAGTCATAAGAGAACCCTGTCACAAAGCACAAAAAAAAGTTAGCAAATTTGACAGTAAACTGTCAGCAATGCCGTTTAGTCATTTACTTTGATTTGAAAATAATCTTTCAGTCATTAAAGTTTTAAAAATAGCTGTACTTGGTGAAATTACAACTGGCAAAGAAAAGTTTTTTTTTTTTTTTTAATGTTTGAGTCCTGCCTAGATTCAGTAAGAAACAGGACAGGAATTCCCCCACGTCCGGCTACCTAGCAAAGTAAGCTAAGTAAGCTAACTTTTAGCCAGGTGGCTGTTATGTGTTCAGAGCTTCTTAGGTATTAACGTTCACCACTAAGATTTTAGCACAGTTTTGTCCAAGCATTTTGTCATATGGGCCAAAAGTATAAAGTGGAAAGTGCTCTGATGCACAAAGTAATTTAAAATATTTTGTGCATCAGAACTCCTACTTTATATAGTTATTAAAAAGCAGAATTTATTTGATTTTTTTTTTTTTTAAATCCAGGTCCAGTTTTTTGGTTTTACATCTATACCCTGGGAGGCCACACATGCACACCAAACACACGCAAGTAAAACGTTTCAATTTCTCTTTAACGCATATCAAGCAGAGCTCTGCTGAAAACGGCTGAACAAGACATCTCTCTTACATTAAGTGTAAGCGTAGATGGGCCAATGCATATTTTAACGAGAAATTTACACAAGTTAGACTGTGTGATTTCTTTACAGTCGCGGCGCTACTGATGTGTTGGTCTCTTGACGTCACGGTCCCGGCGCTGCAGCCACACACTCTTAATGGCATGTACCTCTATATTCGTGTCCATCCAATTAGAAAATTTGAGGACTTGTGCAACATCAAACCTATTCCTGGTGGCAGTGGAAATTAGAAGGCTGAAGCGCGACAGTATAGATCGGAAATTAATCATTACCTAAATCAAACCGGAGAGGCAATGGTGCTGCCTGTTTAACTGAGTGTAATTGAACACTAATGGCAATCTAAAGCTGCAGCATTGAAGATTTGCATTAACCCCACTGCACCTGGAATAGAGAAGGTCAAATTATATGTATGTAATATATTTTTTTCTGCCCCTCTCCACAGTCATCCCCATTCTCTGGTCGTTTAATTCCATTTAATTTTATCAGCTTGGACTATTAAAACTGAGCTTTCTTTGGAAGACAAGTAGAGAAACGGCCATGGGGGACCAGAGGGAGGCGGGGTGGGAGGCGCAGGTCCCGAAAGTGATGATTGTGCTGCAGCCTTATCAAGCAAACACTCGAGCGCACAACAAATCAGGAGTTTTATTAAGGGTTATAAACTCCAGCATCCAATTGGAGATGAAGGGGATAAATTTATGAGAAATGTTAACGGTGGCATAATTTCTCTCCCATATGGCAGGATTTTTTTTTTCTTTTAAAAGGTTATTTTACTGTTTAAATATGAGCTTCTCTTTAATCATTTACAACATCATTGTCCATACATGTTTTTTGAAGTTATATATTAAACATTTAAAAAAAATGCGTGTGTGTGATTTGTATTTTCCTTTGTTACATAATACACAACAAAAAAAAGAACATGTATGTTTATATGTGAATACAGATATTTGAATCTTATGGTTTTTAGTTCTTGTAAAAGTTTCTCAAAGTCTATTTTCCATCACAGTTCTTCATCTTTGGACATATTAGAATGCATATGAATCTCTCCATGTTGTGAAAACCTAAAATTCTATCTTCATAAGCAGAATCATGCTCTTTTTGTCATAAAATCAAACTTGCCAAATACAAATTAAAACGAAAAATAGAAGCTTTTGTCCCTTTTTCCCTGTGAGTATTAATACTTTTTATTTGCCTAAATTTGCTTTGTTGTTTGGTGGGACAAACACGGAAATAATGGAAACAAAGTGGATGCATGTTTCGAATTCAAACAGTTTTCTAATTTAACATGTGAAGTTGGAAAATGTGTGGAATAAGTTAGAAAAAAAAGAACAGGGGGGCAGAATAATTTGGCATGGTCTGAAACAATATTGTTAGCTGTGAGTGGGTGGGGGTGGAGGGGTGGCGGGGTTCTGGAGGGGGGGGTCACGGATAAACAAACAAACCTCTACAAGGGCAGCGGTGGGAGCGATGCGGTCTGCGGTCGGGTGCAGACAGCCCCCCGCCCCGTTTGAGAGGGGGGCTTGCCAAGTAGCGACCCTGAACTGCAGCGCTCGGTTGCTGCCTGGCTGCACTAAGCGGCGGCTGCCAGCGACGCGCTGATTTATCAAGGGGGCAACGCCAGCCGCCACCTCGCTCTCCCTCGTGCCCTCCCTTTATAAAGAACCTCCCTGACGGCTCTGATAGCGCAATCAGGGCTACGGCAGAGCCAAGGCAATTTCTCCTTCACTCTTTGATAACCCTGTGCCTTATTGAAAGCCAATAGCAATGGCAGCAACAACAGCTCAATTGGAAAGAGTTGCTGCATTTTGAAGGGGGCGACCCGGGGGGGGGAGGGTATTTGGGGGGGGGAAAGGTTACGCCTTGACAAAATGAGGAGGGAGCAGGGGAGGTCTGTCTCACTTTTATGTAAAAGCCACATTGTCCTCCAACAGGTGGCGTGATTCCTCGGCGGCTGCCGTCCCTCAGCTAGCTCTGCCTTGTTTGTTTTTTTTTGTTGTTTTTTTTATTTAACGCTGGAATTCTGACAAAACGGTTGGAGTGCAACTTTGACTTTTATCCACAATGAGCTTCGACAGTCGCGCAGGCTGCTTTGTTGGGTCACAATAAGAGCTGAACAGTGCTCTCGTCTTTGTGCTAGTCCTAGCTTGCTAATGTTTCTTTACAAAAACAATGGTAAAGTTTGACATCTGAGTAAAATTTGTGCTTCACATTAAGTTGGAGAATATGTGGAATAAGTTAGAAAACAATGCGGGGGGATGTAGAATTATTAGGCATGAGCTGAAACAATTTTGTTTACTGCGACAATACCAGAATAACGTTAGCGAATAACAGAATAACGAATCTGTGCTCCACTGCCACAATGTAGACTGGAATTACAAGCACCATTTTAGCCAAAGTTTTGAAATCAGGGAACATTTCTCCAATTGACGTGTTCTCTGAACACAAACACTTGATTTAGTTGAACTAGATGCTCTCCAAAACCTCCTGTCCGTAACTTTTCAACATGCCAGCTACCAGATTTGTGAGACGTAGATACCTCCAAGACATACTCTGTTTGTAAAATTGAAAATGTCTGCGCCAATAGGTCAGGGGTGTGTAGTGTAATCTGTCAAAATAATCAACTACAATTCAGATTTTTCGATCACCATTAAAAAAACTGTCTACCAGAAAATACTCTGTTAAATGCCTGATAGATTAACTATTTCTGTGAACAGTCTAAACACAAGGATGTAAAATAAATTTAACTAACATGATTATAATTAATTTTTATATTGAAGCGATTACCCTTACTGTTGTCAAAAAATATGATTATTACAATGGTATGCTCTACAGGTATAGGATTAATGTGCTTAGTGTGAAGAATGCTCCGTTTAATTATTTTAAACCATTACTTATATAGGACTAACAAAGTCTTCTTTATTTGAAACACAACGTCCTTGTCTGTTTGCAGTGAACAGAACCTTTCTAAAAAGTGCTGAATTTTTCTTTGTAAGCAAAGGAAAAATTATATTAGGCTGCTTTCAGCAAACTGTTGGAAAAAAATGAAAAAGAAGAACATCAACTGCATCAGGACAAACATGATGTGAGCCGCGCTGAAGGATGACCTGTGTCATCATGTTTCATCCTTTCAGTTGATTCAGTTCTTCTCATATTATACAGTTTCAATGGTTGAATGACGCTGCAAGCAATGTTAATTCAAGACCATGTAATACATTATTTTGGTCCTTGGGCTGAATTGAGTCTCGATGAAAGAAACAAAGGCTGCATTCACAGAACAGAAATATATTGATTTTGAATTCTTAACACTTTGAGACACAATATAAAATTCATTGCTACAAAATCTATTTCAATCCAGTGAAGTACAAGTTTGCATTCACCTTGCCAATGAGAAAATGAGAAGGTATGTAAAACGGTATTTGCATAGCATCTTTCAAGACATGGATCTGAAACGCTGCTCAAAAGAAAAATTAAAATCCTTGAATTTTAGTACATCCATATATCTAAGCAAAATATATTTTATATAAATTGGTATTATGTGCCTGGAAAACATATAATACCACCCCTTTAGCAAATATGGTATGATATTTGGCACAGGATCAGGTTGACTTTGAAGGCTTTTCCAACGGAGGAATGAGAATTATTTGAAAACTGCATTTTATACATGCTTTGGATGTCTGATATTAAAATTTGTTTAAAGATCTCAAACATTAAAGTGTAACAAAAAAACAAAACAAATAAAAGACACCTTTAAGGAGGAGAGGGCGGTTAAAGCCTTTTGACTCCATTGTACAAAGGTACAAAATGACAACGGACTGAGGAGAAAAGCCATACTTCTCTTGAATGAATGTAGGATTACATTCAAGTGCAATGCAAAAAAAAAAAAACGTAAAGGCAAAAGTACATTTCAGCAAGGCTGTTTTTTGTGGTCTAAAGTAAAAGATTTCTAAAAGGGTAAAACAGACTGAAGAGATGCGAACACCGAGGGGCAAGGGTTGCACAGCATCAAGTGGATGTAGGAAGAGGCTGCAGCGTGTCAAAGATGAGAAATGATGAGGGAATTACATATTTCTGAGATGCTGTGGAGGTGACGGGTTCAAAGCCAGCTGCCATTACCAGGTTGCAACGGTTCAGAAAAGGTTTCGATGTGAAGATATTTTAAAAGATCATTTATACAAGAGGACTGGTGAAGGGTGAAGGATTGAATGAATGGTTCTGACCCACAGTGCTGATGTCTGACCTTATCATCAAGAGTCAAGTTAGGTGTTACGCTCTTACAATCGCTGGATGCCACTTTTATACAAAAAATGTAGAGTTCCTTTAAAATATAGATGACCCCCATATTCCTCCTTATTATACGGGTTTGGTAAAAAAATAAAATAAAATAAAAATGTTTACTCTTAAATAAGCTTGGGCAGTCATGTAAACATGACCATATATATGAGAAAGGCTTCAGAACTTTGTGGGATTCTGTCCCTGAGGTGGTTGACGGTGCGAAGCGCGAGACGAGTTCAGGAAGTCAGTTCAAAGAGCTTTACATGGTGAAAACGTTAACAAACACCATACAGTCAACAGATGTGAAAATAGACATTAGATTTTGTCAAGTGCCATCATTAACATCATCAACATGTAAATATATGGGTTAGTGTTGCAGTCACTATGGTACAAAAGCAAAAGAAACAGGTGGGGTTTTAGTCTTCATCTAAAGGAACTCAGTGTTTCAGCTGTTTGGTCATTTTTCTGGAAGTTTATTCCAGGTTTTCACTTTTTCTTTGGTTCAACTGAACAAATGTATTCTCAGTATAAGAGCAGGGTTTGCATCACTTTCTTTCAAAACATCCGATTAATTTCGTCAAGTTCAATAAATTTGAAAAAGATGATTTGGGTGCAACAATCAGTAAAAACATTATAAAAGCTTGGTTTAAAAAGATGAATACTTTGTATTGTACTCAACTTTTGCCGGTGATAATTTTACCCTGATTACAAATAAAGTTTCCATCTGCATTTTTACAAATACAATTCTGAAAAGTGTGGCATGTGTTGGCATTCACTTTCCAGAACCACTTTTGACTGCAGCTAAAGCACATCTAAAAAAAGGAGGTACTTTCTTTTTTTCTTATTATTTGCCTGTTATCTTCTTTTGGAAAATGATTTATGAGTTTTGGAAAATGATTTATGAGTTATATCTAAATGTACTACAATTTTTTATTTTCTGTTTTTTACTTAAGAGTGTGTGTGTGAACAGCAATTTTCCAAAGTCTCAGTTGGGCCAAAATTTGGACTTTGACTATGCCATTTTCACACGAATGCGCTTCGATTCAAACAATTTAAATCTGGTTTAATATGACAAGAGAACCTTCTTCCATATCATCACCTTACTAATATAATGACCCAAGTCATTTTTTTGTCAAAGGTAATTTTTTTTTTTACGTTTTATGTTTTAGCCTTAATTATCTTTTGAGGGGGGGAAATGACTTAATCATTATTTTAGGAAGGTGATAAAATGCTTTCTGTGCGCATCCATGATGATGCACCATTTTTCTTTCCCTTTATGCAGTTGTGTTAATACATAAAATCCTAATGAACTTAGCTGTAATGTCTCAAAATGCTAAATACCTTTGCGCAGCAAAACTGTTCCACCATCTTTACTTCTACAGAAGGTGTGCTTGCCTGCAACACACCTTATTGTATTTATTGGACACAGGTGTTTTGGAACAGGTGGTTGGTCGGCTGGTTGTGGTTTAGAGACTGAGTGCAGGTGGAGGGACAGTTATCAAAAATAAATAGCAGGCGATTCTGGTATTGCTAGTCATAACACTGACATTGAGAAGTGAAGTTAAACTTTCAGAACAAGGCCAAATTTCTCTGTGTGGCATGAGAGGAATATTTTTGATATATAAACCAAAAGACGGGCGGCAGAAAATCAATACCCTTCAACAAACCATGAAGGATGAGAGAAGAAGACATTTTGCAGAATTAGATAAAAAAAAAAAACTTTAGAAATCCATCTGCAATAGAGTTAAAGACATGGCTCTACGTTACCAGGGCCGGATTTAAAAGGATGTC
>NW_015116310.1:0-12460 GCF_001443285.1 Poecilia latipinna
TCTTTAATTGGGGCCTGCTTATGGCAGGCCCCAATTAAAGAAAACCAAATTTCCTCGTCCCCTGGCAAACAAATGGAATGACCTGCTGAGGAGGTTTGTCAGCCATGTAGGACATCGATTCGCTGGAGCTCTTCTGAGTGACTCCAGCAGCAGCTCCACAGGAAACTGGTAACTCAAAACAAAGAAATTAATTTATTGCATTTAACAAAAATATAAAGAACTGAAAGATAAAGTTAACTAAATGTGTGCACTGCAAATAGTTAATGAAAGAGTCAGGCTAAGGATAATTTTAAAAATACAAAATCTAAACTATTCACTAATTAATATGTAAACTAATGTTAAGGATGAACAGAAAACGATTACCATTCAGATCAGGGTCAGCTGTCACAGAGCACACCATAGAAGCACCATGCATTTGTGACTGGTTAATGGCGCTTGTTGAATTAAAAACTTGTTAAAGTTATTCTAAAAGCAATTTTTCAATGTCATAACACCTAGTCAGTCATGTTAAGAGAATGTGAATTTGTTGATTTCTGGACAATCACTGTTTAAATCAATACCAAGACAATGGGTTGGTAGAGAAAAAGCTCATCAAACTATTCAAAAACCTGTGAGAGTTTGACTAAGGAGTGGGATTGATTTTCAGTCATTGAAAAAGTAGAAACCTTTTTATTTTTTATAATTAAAGGTCAAAATTCATGATTAGTTGAATTCTGTTAATATTTAATGTGCTTTGAAGTCAAAGAGCAGTGATAATCTTGATTGCATGCTGAAGCAAAATTTCCTGGACTTTCTATGTATCATTTTTTTTAAAGTTGCTTATTATCATGTTAAAACACAATCTAAATTATTCACTTTTTTCTGTTGGAACAGAAAAATAATCTATTACTCTAACAAGTTCTGATGAATATTTTTACACCTCAACTGTTAAAGGGAATTTGATTTAAATTATTCTTGTTCATTCTTGAATGAGTTTCTTTCTGGGTTTTGGAGACTCAAGTCCTATTTTTCTATCATGAAGTTCAAGAAAATAATTGACCCTGGATCAGTCCAAAAATATCATCTATTTATTGATGTTTTTACAAAATCATTTCAACCAAAACACATGGTCAGAACAAATCTGTTCCTGCAGGGCACACAGAAAAACTGATGGGTTGTTTCATGAACCCAGTAAGCTTCATGCTGCTGCAACAGAACATTTGATGTTTTAACCTGAAATGAGCTAACCCTAACTACCCTTCTCCAGTGATGCTGTCAGATTGTCTGTTTACCACTTTAGTTGTAATTTTAGACAACATTAACTTCAACCTGTAAGTATTCATGCAGTCAGTATTGGCAGTATTGTTAAAATTAATCAGAAAAATATTTGATCCCCAATTTTACTTGTCTTGTGATCCAGTTTCATCCAATCATTCTTTGATAGTTTTAACATTAGACTTCACTCACTTTACCAGTGTAACTAATTTGTATTGTGTTTCACTTAATGAAATGATTTATTAAAATAAATGAGCTTTTCAACAATATTCAATATGACCGTACTTTATTTATTTTTTGTCAATGTTACAGAACCTTTACAAGTATTAATTCAACAGTGTGGTATAGTTTTCGTGTGCTGTTACTCTCTTGGCTGAGACGGAACCATTTGTATCCAAGTTGGACTTTAGTAAGTCAGCAAAGGAAATAACACACATCCTCTTTATGATCATGTCTAAGCTGGTGGAGAACGGATGCAAAACCCGGAACAACAAAATCAAAATGTACAGTCATGTTTAAATTCCAGCGTTGCAATGAGACTTCTCTCTTGGCATTCACCGCGTGCCTTAATTGACTGATTTTAAATCAAGGTCCACTGTGAACACGGAGAGAAAGGAGCCAAGAAACATACATGGTCAGGTAAACAGCAGGTAGGACTGAAGGAAATCATTGGAAGGTCACATATGTCTAAACATTTACCAACTGCACAAGAACCTGCATGTTCCTGATCATTTGTTCTGCTTGACATGTCAAGGGCATCAGGCAGACAGCCATAATGGAGCAGAACCAGGTGACAAACCTCCTGATATGAGAGACTTCCTCCTGTGGTCTGGTACACAGGAGGAGATAGAATATAAAGAAAAGGGTGTCTGTTGTTTTCTCTTTGTTTCAGATTATCACACAGCCTCATTTCTTTAATATGTGCATAAAAGAGTAGTAAGTTTGTAGTAATAGAAATGCTGGATTACATGATCAACATTTGATCTAAATGCACGTCATGTAATCCAGACAGGTTCAATCATATCGTGATCTTTTTGGAGTCTTATATAACAGAGTTTTCCTCCACCCCTCCGACAATGAATGGAGCAGATGAGTCTGCAGGCCGGACCGTGCAACGTTAGCCTACATGATCCAAACAGGCCCGAACCGCCGCATTCCGCCTAATCCAATGCAGCTTCTGCCTTCAACCGTGTGTCATTTAGAGACGCTCGCATCTTTCAGCTGACTCCGTCTCCATCAGGCTGTTCAGCGCACAGAGGCAGCGAGTCCCGCAAGAACCGCAGCAGGGAGAGGAGAAGCACCGGGAACATTGATCTCTGCTGCTGCCTGTGTCGCATAATCTCCTCCAGGATCCATCCCGCAGCCTCCACATCCTCCCCCTCTCTCCTCCCGTCTTCTCCCTGATGCGGGACAGGAAAAATAGAGGAAAAAGAAGGAAAAAAGAAAAACAACCGAAGCGTCTCTGCCTTCCGCTGCATGGATGATGAAAACCACTGTGTGGTGATTTTGACGCTCAGAACGGATGAGTTGTTTGGATTCCTCCTCCCGGACGGAGCGGACGGCGGAGGATTCAGGCGCAGGAGAAGGCAGGGTGACGTCACCATGCAGACAGATGCTCTCTCACACACACACACACACACACACACACACACACACACACACAGCTTCACCTCCTCCCTCTCTTTGCCCTTGAGAGCAGGCCTCCAGTACCGGTTGAGTCCGTCCTGTAGCAGTGATGCAGGATGCTGCGTCCCGTTTTACTGGGTCAGGTTGAGAGAGACATGAAATGGACACTTTGAAGAAACATGCTGTTTCTTGATGTTAAAGTTTATTTGCTGTTTGTGTGCCTCAGTAAGCTTTAAAACAAAACATCTTGTGTTTAAAAAATGGTGAAGATGTCAAAGTTGGATAAAAAGCCGTATCTTTGTGAGAGAAGCATAAAATGGAAACTTTGAAGAAACTTGTGCTGCTCTTGAATGTTCACATTCATTTACCGCTTGTCTACCTTATTTACCTTAAAGTAAGTAAAATATTTAACTAGCTCAAAACGGCTATAAGCCGCTGGTATCTCCGCCGCTCTCGGTTTTTCACAAGGACGCAGCAGAGGGCAGAGTTCTTAATAAATCTGCTGGGTTTATCAAGGACGCAGCCCTCCGGCTCCAACACCGAACCATGGATTCTATTTCCCTCCTGTACTACCAGATCGATAACCTTCAACTTAAAAGCTGCATCATATGAACTTCTTCGTGTGGTTTCCATGATGAGGGGGTTTGAGTTTGAATACATTTCTCCGTCGTGCCTGCTGCTAGCATGTGCTTTCTTCTTTGATTTCCAACTTTGACTTCCAATGATTTACTTCCTGCTAAAGAGCCCCCTGGTGGTTGAAGAAAAATCCACAGAAAAGCCGCACCGGGCTACAAGCCACATGGTTCAAAGCGTAGGAAAAAAGTAGCGGCTTATAGTTCAAAAAATATGGTATTTAATTTGCAAAGTAAATATTTAGCTTACAGTTTTCTCGGTTGCTTTGGTGCATTTCTCAGAACAGAATTTAATTTATCAAACTGCTTCAACACTCTTCAAATCATTGCGTCACTTGCACATTTAAAAAAAAGTAGCTTCTTATCTTATTTCGTTCAACAAGTTGCAAACGACAGACAAATAAGAAAATGTATATAAAGGAGTCACAAGCCAAATCCTCAACAGTGCTTAATATAGTGCTTCATCTAAAACATGTTAAACTTGTCAGGAGGCTGGATTTTGGGTTCTGTGTGGGGTTTGCCTTCCTGAGTGTCCTCTAGAGGGAGCCAATGAGCCGCTGTGAAGGATGGATCTGCTGCACATCTCGCACACCTGCGATTCATCTGGGCTCATCAGCCAGAGGATAAGAGGAGTTTGTTGCCAGTCCCTTGACGCCTCAGTGTTAGCCTTTATGGTATTCTCCCTGACACCAAGGCGCTTTCCCACACGGGATGGCTTCAGGCTCAGTCTGCCTTCTCCCCCTACAGATTCTTCCTCCATGCCAACATACCATTCCAAACTCCTGGCTCCCCGATCTCCCAGACTGAAGACTTACATTCATAATCATCTTTGTACAATAAACTTTATCTTTTATCACCTACCTCCTGAGTGTGTTCTGCATGTGGGCAAAGAAAATACCCAAAACCATGACAAAACTCTTGTCCATTAATACAATGCTCTCATCCAGAGCTCAGAGAGGAGGAGGGGTGCAACAAACGGCATATATGGATTCAACATTGATCAGATGTTGGCATTTCAATCACTGGAATACAACCACAAAACAACATTGATTCAATGACATCTCTTCAACATTACTTGGCTAGAATTGGATGATTGATGGTTGATCCACCATCAACTTCAACCAAAAATCAATCTTTCTGACCATAACTCAGCCTTGAACTTCCATCCCTTGCTATCTGGGCTGTGAACTACATTGAACATGTTTGAATGGAAGAGCAAATTAATTAAAATTCAAAAGTGCATTTTGTCTTTCTTCAGGTTAGTTTGATATTAAAAAATACTTAATGAGTCAAAACACCTGAATGTGATGAACAAAAATGAAATCATGGTCTCTAATTTGTTTCAAAATTAGCAACATGATTTTATCTGATGACTGTGGGCTGAACCAGAACCAGTTCAGCCCACAGTCTCATAATATCACTACTTTACAGTGGCTGGGTTAGTTTCAAATACTGTCTAATTTAATCTGGAATATTAAATATATGTTTATAAGAAGAAAATATTTTGCTATATGTTTTTATTACTCCAGATCTTTCTCAAATCTCAGAGTAAATTTAGACAAAACATACTGCTTTGCATAAATGAACAGAACAGTTCTGATTGGACAAACTGTACCTGTTAGAGTGACTTCCCAGCAAAAGTGTTTCATTTTGACAAGATCTTTGGAACACTCATCTCTCTTCCTCTTCTGCAGTGTTGCTGTCCTTCCATTCCTCCAAGAGGTTTTCTGTAATGGGACATTTCATCATAAATAGCTCCTGGAACAGATCTTTGTACACTTCTCTGGGATGTGAGGCTTCATGTAATGATAGAGCGGCTGCCCTGCTGAGAGTCAGACCAGAACTTGATGATGTGGGGCTGATTGAAGATGCCTGCAGCCACATTTTAAATATGCTGTACTTCTTTTCTTTTTGTATTTTTGTATTCTGTTTTCAGAATCTGGTAGAATTGGGAACAAACTCTGGGTTTTGGCAGCACAACATGAGAGGAGCTGATGGGAAAGTTTAGTGACACTTCAGTGTGTCACCACTCTGACACATTACTTCAGCGAGTACTCATTAAATGTGCCAGAAGCTCCAATCTCCAACCACATGATCACATGAAGCTAACGACTGAGCCGTTAGCTTCACTTCGTTCAGAAAAATCAATAAAGTCCTTTTTCTCGGGTTTGGCACCAAAGAAGTGAAAGCTTCTTCAATCATAACGGAGGTTCAAGTATCTTTTACTGAACATTTCTGTTCAGTCTTCATTGAGCAAAAAACGACAAAAGATGATGACAACTGCACAGCTGGTCGTAACATAGCAACCAAAATCAATAGTGACAAAAGAAAAAACTAGATCCTGTTAAGCATTCTTCAAAATAAATCATACTTCATATTTCACTTCACCTTTTTATAATTATATGCAATCATGTTAGATTTTGAGACTAATAATTGAAAATATGCTTATCATATAATATGGAAATATTTATTATTAAAGGTCATTATTATATATGTTTATTATATGTGGTTATGTTTATTCAGTTAAAAATGTTAACTACAAAAAAACATAACTCACCTCCAAATCATAGTGCAGCAAACAGAGCGGGGTGTTCGGCTCCCGCTGTCTTTTCTCCAAAGACTTTTATTTTTGCTTGGTATTTTATCGCCTAAAACGAGTCCACAAACTATCACCACTGCTTCTACATCGTCATTTGTGTTTGGTTATTCTAAATTCATGTATGCTATGTTGGAGGTTTTACTAGATTTTCTTCTGGAACTGAGATGTTCGTGACAGGTATCAGTTTGTGTGGTGTGTTGCTCCTGCTGTGTGGCTGAACAGGAACTGATCGAACCTGTTGTACTTTTATTGGCTCGTGTCGTGTGTGGTCACAGAGGTTTGGAAAATCAGCCGACAATTCTTAAATGGTGTCATGTGAACCAGACTTAAGACTCCTCTCTACTGCCCTAACATTTCCATATCCGTTTAAAATAAGATACAGATGCACAACAAAAATTTATATTTTACTTTCGTGAAAATTTTAACTCACAATAACGACTAGCGGGAGCCCTGAGCTTGTTTCTCTGCAACGAGACGGTCCCATCAGGGAGTGATGGGAGACAATGACACCCGAAGTGTTGCTTATATCCACAGCCTGCTGGGTCTCTAGTGGCGAAGCAGTTTGAAGCTTCATTGCCTCATTAGCAGCCGGTCGCCGCATGTTACACAGAGCGGCTTGTAATGTTTGACTCACCTACCGGTCCGGGATAAATCCATCCTCCTGTCTCTTCTCTGGGCCTTTTCCCCTTTACAAAGAAACTTTCCAAAAACACCTGTTCTGTTTCTTACTCATTTTGCTGCTTGTGGGCTCAGTGTTGGCGTGCAAGACATAACCAAGAGAATCCAGTTAAAGGATTTTCAAAATAAAAGATCCTCCAGACTCAAATAATACATAAAACAGAAATATTTTATTATTTCTTCCGCGGCCCGGTACTGATTGGTCCACGGACCGGTGCCGGTCCGCAGCCCGGGGGTTGGGGACCACTGGTTTAAAGCACCAGACAGTGAGACAAGTCAAAACCCACTTCATCATCTAAATGGACACTAGAGGGCAGTCTTTTCCATGAAGACTTCGGTTTCCTGCTGATGATAGCATTGTCCCAATACTCCTCTGTGTGTGGAATGAAACACTGAAAACAGTTTTCATTGGTGAGACAAGCAGCAGTGTGGCAGAGCTAAGAGACCATGTGCCCTATTGTTGGGCTCAATAAAGATTGGCTTATTCTCACTTTCCACTTTCCACTCTTGGACAGGTGTCCTCTGGTGTCCTCAGCTCATTCCCTCCCTTCCTGGGTATAATCTTATGTCTAATTGGCTAACTGGAGCAGCTAAGACCAGAAATAGGGCTGTGTCCCAGGGAGGAACATCTATGTCTGACTACGAGTGTTAGACTGAAATTCAGTGCTGGTCAGAAGTTTACAAACACTCAGTGTCATTGTCAGTCTTGGATTTATTTTGTACATTTTATTATGAATTTCTGTCTCTTTTTTTCTTTTTTTAATCTCTTTTTTCAGGGTTAGGATGGTCATAATTCATATTTCTGACCTCTATCTAAGAGTTTGTGTAAATTACACTGTTAAAAAAGTTACTGTAAAAATTACAGTAACTGACTGGCAGCAGGGTTGCCAGTGAATTACTGTAATTTTTACAGTAAATTAATTACAGTAACTTTACTTACTGTAATTCTGTTACAGTTTTACTGTGATTTTATTGTAGGGTTATTGTAATTTTATTATAATTCCACTGTAATTTTATTGCAGTTTTACTGTAGTTTTTATTACTATCTTACTGTAATTTGATACTGTAATTTCTTTAAAATAGCACAGTGATTATATAACATGGTTACTGTGATTTCATCACATTTTTATCATAATAAAATTACAATAGTCCTGTAGTAGAATTACAACGAGTTGTCATTTTACAGTAGTTCATAAAACTGCATACTTTGCTAGCTTTTAAAAGTTTAGATGTGAAATTGCAACTTAATTTACTAAACTCTCAAAAGTGTTTTATTTTTCTAATTGAAAAAATACACATATATATTTTAAAATTGTTTTATTTTATTGTCAATTTAAATCTGACAAACTGAAGAAAAACATAATATAGTATTTTGCAGCAGCAACTTTTGCTTGTTACATAGAAGTCAAAGTATTGCTACCAAAGTGAAAAATACTTTGATCTAAAAACATAACTGATACATTTACCCTCATGGTTATATTACATTAAATACAATGAATTAAATAATCTTTACTAAAACAAAAGTGGCTAAACGTAAAAGTTTCCAAGCAAACTGCATGTCAAAGTCATAAAACAATGTTTTAGCAGCTTTTCATGTAAAACTTGCAGTCAAAATTCTAAATGTCTGTCGTTTTCTTCCTTTGAAGGGAAGGAAAAATTGTAAGAAAATTATAGTAACCCTACAATAAAATCACAGTAAAACTGTAAGAGAATTACAGTAAGGTTATTGCAAAAAAAATTACGGAAAGGTTACTGTAAAATTACTGTAATTTCTTTACCGTAAAAATTACAGGAAGGAAGGGATCCAGCAGTGTCAAATATTGAAGTTACTTTATTTGAACCCCAACAGCACATCTTAAACATTTGGGCAAGTTTAAGACTTAGTGAACAACCAAGCAAAACCAACATGGATGAGTTCTGAGTTGGACTCAGTCCTGAACTTCTCCAGAAATCATCAACGGGTTGCTAGAAGATAAAGAAAGAAAAACATGTTTTAATACATGATATAAACAGCACATTAAACTGCATTTATGTCAGTTAAAGACAGACAAGATGAAAAGGAAAGATTTAGTGGACAGACTCTCTCTATGACCTTCCTTCATTGTAGCTGTCCTCCTGTCTGTCTGTTAGAAGTGGACAGGACAGATACAGAGAGACAGGCAAAGAAAAAGACAGAGAGGGAGAGAGATGGAGTAAGAGAACTGATTATGTGTAGATGTGTAATTTTACCATATTAAAAGTTCCGCTAGAAATCCATGAAGGAGGAGAATGGAGACACACAGGTTCACTGCTGTCCAAGTGTTTTGCATAAGTCGTCCTGTTGGTTTTCATGTCATTTTTGCGTTTGCAGCTTTTGTTCTTCTTTCTGGATTGAGGCCTATGAATCGCCTAGAAACAGATGGGAGACTTTTCTAAACTCCCTTTTTGTTTATGTAAGTACATATTACATTTTTAGATTAAATGCCTGTGAACTACCAAATATGTTTTGTAAAAGCATTACTGAAATAGTTCAATTCCATACACAGATACATTCCTCTGTCTCTATCCATATACTATGTTTGCAGACAGAGACACCTTCTGTACCTCCATCTGTAGACCTAAGGATACATGAGATGGAAATATCTCACTATGTCTTCCATCCATTAGTCTATGGAAAGAAGGATGGAAGTTACAGTGAGACACAGACAATTGGAGTATCTGGGACAGTAACCCCCCACAAGATGCCACCCTGGGCGGTTGCCCACGTCGCCCATAGCAGAATCTGGCATTGGCTGATTAATCACAATTAATCACTATGCCTAACTTTGTGCAAGCTTCTCTTGCTGTGCCAGCAATGTAAAATCCAAGCAATTATCTTTCACTTGTAGTCTCCCATACTCAACGGCAACTAAGAGAAATTTACTCCACTACACATGAATACAAATGGTACCAAACTTGTTCAAGAGTCAACTGATAGATAAGATCTATTTTATTAGATCTATTTAATTTTCTAGTTCTTGGATGCCCCACCCCAGGCACAAGCAGGGGGGGGTATAGAGGTGCTTTGAGCACCTGCCCCTTTTGCTCCTTGCCCTCAAGTGCCCTTTTGGGTTTTTTGTTGTTGTTGTTGTTGTTGTTATTAGTATTTCCTAATCCCTCTGACACATAGCATGTACTAAATTTTTTATTTATTTATTTTTTTTTTTTTTTTGAGCACCTGCCTCTTTGGTGGTCTCTGCACAGCCCTGCCCCACCCTTTTATGATACCACCAAAGGCAACTGCCCATGAAGCCCATATCAAACATGCACATTCTCAAAAAATGTTTTGTTACCTCAAAGCAACTATGCTGGCTTAAAAATGGTCCTCTACATTTATTTCCTGTGGTGAGGCGACACTCAATTGTTGTCATCCAGTCAGCGAAGACCGGTGTAATTCGTGCACATGAAATTGCGGGCTAGTAAACTAGATGTGCACAACGTTGGCTAAAGACCCAACACAAGAAAGTTGAAACTGTTCAATTCTTGTTGCTGTCTGCTGTCGTGGAAAAAGTATTTTACTGTTCGTTGCTCCCCGTGTGTGACGTGCTGCTGTGAACTAGAAGTGGTCCTCAACATTTTTACCACCACGGACCGGTAAAGGGGGTGTGCAGTAACATTGTTGGAGATTTTACTGGATTATCCTCCAGAATCGGGATGTTCGTGACTGGAATCGGTTCGTGTGGTTTGTTGCTCCTGCCGTGTGGCTGAACACGAACCGATCGAACCTGTTGTACTTTTATCAGCTCTGTGGTCACAGAGGTTTGGAGAATCGGCAGACAATTCTTAAATCTTGCCGTCTAAACCAGACTTAAGACTCACAAGCTCTACTCATCTCCTCTCGACCACTAACGCTCTCTGACTCTGGTCGCTATGGTAACGTTTACATATCCCTTCAAAATAAGATACAGATGCGCCAGATTTTAACTCACGATAATGACTAACGGGAGCCCTGAGCTTGTTTCTCTGCAACGAGACGGTCCCATCTGGGAGTGATGGAGACAATAACAACCGAAGTGTTGCTTATATCCACAGCCTGCTGGGTCTCTAGTGGCGAAGCAGTTTGAAGCTTCAATGCCTCATTAGCGACCACCAAAACCATAAGCATAATGGATTATGAAGTCTCTGCAAACAAAATTTTAGACTAGACATAAGACAGGTAAAACATCCAAACTCTCAGCTAGGACTTTTATGAGTATTGAACTCATTTTAATTTATAATGTGGATTTTTGATTTATTTCTTATTGCAACAGGCTTACATACATCTCAAATTGTTTTGACAGCCTAAGCAAACGCTGGATTTTGAAATGTTTAGTTGGATAACCTAGAAAAAAAATACTCTGTAATCACCATGAACACTTGTGACTGAGCTAGCCCCATGTGAAGCTCACAGCTATGGAGCTCAGACTGTTGGCACCCTCAGGTGACAGAACAAAAACGCCCCAGGCCAGCTGAACCAGTCTGAGACTGGAAGTTATCAGAGGTTGCTTAGTGATGCTCAAATGTAGAAACAATGTTATGAAAGAATTAATATCAGCTATTACATAAAGGAAAAGGGATTACTGCAAAAGCATGCTTAAACTGTTCATCTACCCAGCCCTGCTGGGCTCTGGGAACTTGCATGTCAGTGTGTGTGAATGTGTGTGTGATGTGTGAGTGTGTGTGTCCTAGCAGTGCAGATCAGCAGAGAGATTAGCGTTTTCTCAGTGTGTGGACAGCTTGATGGAACGTTCTGGAAAGCCTTTCAGCTGTAGGAAACTGGAGAGAAGACAGAATCCTGAAGTTCTGACTTTCTTCATTTGAGCTGAACAGAAGGAACCAAACTAAAACCAACTTCAGGAGTTGCTACAGTCATTAGTGTCAGTCCTGGATCCAGGCAGAGATAACGCAGTGGGATAACGGATCATGCTCCTCCCCTGTGGACGCCCAGGCTTTTGGACACATTACAAGTGGTGTCATATCAGCTAAATCAGACCCAGAAATAATCCGTTTTATTTTACAGTGAAACAGAGGCTTGGTCAGACTCCACTGAAAGCAACACTTCAACCTCACTGGTCAAATGGCAGAGGAATACGAACAGGCAGAATTTATCAAAGGTAAGTTCAGCAAGAGTATTCATTTTGTATCAAATAATAATTATTCAATGCATAAACCTCACATCCATCATATTTCAGCAATAGTAATACAACCTGTAATACAACATATATTACATATATTACCTATAGACCTTTTGATATACTTAGAACTAGTTGTTTGTCACTGGAACTTTTCTGAAAGAATAGGACATTCCACCAGAACATTTATCATTTATGAATGAATATGACAGTAAACGCTACTTGTTTATTCTTATTAGATTTAGATATTGGTAAAAAAAAAAAATATGGAGCTGCATAATAGTCAATCATTCAATTTTAAGGTGACCACTTTTCATTTTCTGTAATTCCTTTTAGGAGAACTTTCACAAGTTCCAATGTTTTACTCACTGCTGTAATATTTACAGACTATGGGCTGGAAATTGCTTAAAAAATTATAGACAAAAACATGTTACAACTCCTTAAAGGTCAGCCTTTACTTTCTGAAATTTATCGTAAAAAATGCATGACACCTGGATCAGGTAGGGACTCTGAGGGGCCCATCACGTTCTGTCAGAGTTCAT
>NW_015116310.1:20898-39888 GCF_001443285.1 Poecilia latipinna
CACACACACACACACACACAGGAACTCAGAACTAGTTGTAGTCTCCAGTTGACCAAGCATGCATGTGAGCGGAGTTGAGCCACAGGTCACACGTCTCTGATATTATTCAGACTCATCACTGGATCTTAAACGTCTAAAAAGATTCATATTGTCACCTTCCTCAAAAATTGGCCTAAATATTTTTTTTTTTTTTTTTTGCATAAAAAAAACAAAAACAAATCTCCACCTGTTTCTTTCCAAATTATATTTTAGGCAAACCAAATAAAAAAATAAAAAAACAATACAAAAAAAGGTAACACTTTATTTGAAGGGGGGTGAATAAGACTGACATGACACTTTCATAAACATGACATAACACCTGTCTGAAGTCATGTCTAACAGTCATGAATATTTATGACTGTTGTCATAAAGCGTCATTCGGTAAATTATGACACTTTTAATACAAAGTTGACATTATTCAAAATGTCTTTGTTATGACAACTTGACATTAACCAAGAAATCATTACTGTTTAAACTTTACCTTTAATAACATAAAGTTACCTAATTTTTAAAGTGCAATCAATAATACTTTTATAACAAATTTATATCAGTAAATTGTGTCATGTCAGTCTTATTCAACCCCCTTCAAATAAAGTGTTACCCCAAAAAATAATGTAGGCTATTTTGTTTAGGAAGGTGACAATATTAAGACTTCTGAAATCATATCTATTACTGTTTTAATAACTGCTTTCAAGATCTTGAACAATTAAATTTTGATTCACCTTTCCTTACAGTTGACACTTATTTTTCTTATTTAGTAACAAACAGTGATTTAAAACCATATTTTTCTGTCATAGTTATGACTATGACTATATAAACTAAAAGAAAATAATTATTTTCTCCAAAAGGCAGTCTGGGGATAAACACTGAAATATGAAGCTGAAACAGTCTCAATATTTACAAATTCTCAGAAAGATTCACACTTATATTTCTGATATATTTGATTTACAAGCTGCTTCTGGTCTGCAGACTTCACTGCATTTGTCTGGGAATGTTTAGGCTCCCCTGCCAAGGCTCAATACAACCAATGAGATATCTTCCTTGTTTCAGCCAATCGTGTGAATGGACCCCACGTTGGGGTAATTGAAGCCAATCACAGTCTAGAGGACCACATAAATAGCCATGGGTTGGATTTGGCCTACGCCATGAGTTTGACATGTGCTGTAGATGCTCAGAATCCAAATCATCCTGACAGATTTAACCTCACTGATAATGATTCTCTGACAAAGTGTGGCACAAAGCAGTGAGCCATGCAAAATGAGCCAGAGACTTCAGACCTATATGACTCCCTCACCTTCCAACAGCCACTTTCATGAGTTGACGTTCTGCAGGTATTTGTATATTTTTGAAGGTATTTTAAATCTGATCAGGGAGATTTCCTTTTTCATAAAATTAGCATATTTTGATGATAATGAGCAGTTTGGTGGAAGTGCCCTTTTCTAGCTTAGGGGCTTTAATCAGTGTGTGATTATAATTCCACATTTGTATTCATAGATAAACCAGAACACCAAGGTGTTTTTCACTACAATCCTTTTTCATGTAACCCAATAGAGAAATCTTTTTATGGTTAGGCTCTGTAATGTGCATATGTCATTTTGAGGGGAGGAATCCAAATTAGTTTATGTTTGTGACCTCATTCATGATCGTGGTTAGCTCGTGCTTATGGCTCCATGGTAAGATATAGGCCAAGATGAGATCAGCGCACCGGCTGATGCAGAGATTTAGAACAATCTCCATGATGGCGTTCAGACCAGACACTTAATCATGTAAGCAGACACCACCAGGCTTCACGTCTCTGGCACTTTAAATGTCATCATCGTCAGACATCAAAGTGGAAATGATCAAATAAACACAAAGTGCCATTATTCTAGCCATAAGTACCAAATTCATACTTAAGAATATTTTACTTCAAACCACCATTATTAACAGAATGACTGTAAATATGTAAATAAAATAAATCTGATACAGAAACAAATAAGAGGTTAAATACTATAGAATCTAAAGCTTTTCATCAACATCGAATGAATCATACCTGTTGTATCAATAACAACTGAGGTCACAAAGAGATCCCCTCTTTCAGTCTCTCTTAAAGTTTGAATATCAGCACTGGAATCATGCAAGACTAGCAGAGACCAGTATGGTTGGTCTGCTGATCCCATCAGATCCCATCCAGCAGAGGGCAGAGTGTCCTTCCTTTGCTACAGGATGTGGAGTCAGCACATCAAGTTAGGTTCAAGCAAAGCGAAGTTTTTCCTCTTAAAACTGCAACTGACTCTGGAAAAGGTGCTCTGTCACATTATGGTGGATCCATTTATTTAATGCTGTTACAGCAGTAAAGAGTTCAGACTAAGTTCATTAATAGTGAATTTCTATCAGGCTGGTCTAACAGAAAATCCAAAACTGATTAAGCTACATTAAAGCTACAGTTTAGTTACTGTATGCAAAAGTTACATGTTACTTTTCCAAAAAAAATTTTTTCCATAATTGTTACAACTATCACCATGTCCTGACCAGGATTATAATTATAATAGTATTTGATTTTTTTATTATAGTTTACTTGGACTTGACTTGAATTAACTAGTCATTTAGCTAACATTATCTGCATGCAGCACCATAGCTACTTAATAGCTATGGTGCTATGTTTCTTGTTTGGAAGAAAACTGCCACCTTTTTTTGCCTTTTGGCTCTGGCTGGTTGCTGAACGTGACTAACTGAGCAGCTCCGCTCAGCTGCTGCTCTCCCCTCATCATCAGATCCACGTCATGATTAGTGATGGTTGGTTGAGGACTCAAATGCAAAACAGTGGAGAAGAGGAGTTGACAATGAAAAAGTATTTATTGAAACACGTATGAACAACAACTTACAAAAATTCTACAGAAAGCCAAAGTAAGACTGAAAACATAATTCAAAGGAAAGCAAACCGGAAAACATGAGGAGTCACTGGGGGAGCAGAATGGAGTAGTAATGGAATAAACCAGCAAGGAGTGACTGAAAAGAGAGGAGCTAGAAGAGGCTGATTGCTGAAATAGATGCCTCTTAAAAAAAACTCAACAGTTGTAACCAGACTGTGAAGGGTGGATTGGTTAGTAATTGGTGGATCATCGGTTCAATTCATGGTCCGCCAGCCCTCGTTGTTTGTGTCCCTGGGAAAGATACTTGCTTGCTGGTGTTGGTCAGAAGGGCTGATGGCACAAAAAGTTGCAGCCTCACTTCTGTCAGCCTGCCCCAGGGCAGCTGCTGCTACAATCCAGTAGCCTGCCATCAGCAGTTTGGGTCCACTTTGTTTTTCTTTTATATTATTTCACTTGCTGGCATTATTCAGTCTTTTTCAGATATTTCTTACCACATTTATGCTGATGAAATTCAGTTGTATTTTTCATTTAGACTGCATCAACTGGACAGGTTGGCCATCCTCGTCCAATATTTGTCCCGTATGAGTGGCTGGCTCTCCAGTAACTCTCTGATTCTAAACACCAGTAAGACAGAAACTTTGATTATTGCTCACAGTCACTTGCATAAAAATATCAGCCAGAAAAATTGCATCCTTCTGCCCAGTAAAATCACAGGTTAAAAATCTAGGTGTCACATTTGTCTCATCATTAGGTTTCGACTCACACATTAAGGTTCATTTAAGAAATATTTCTAAGATTAGACGAATGATCTCCAGAGTTGACTTGGAGGAAATCATTCATGCTTTCGTGTCCTCTCGTCTGGACTACTGTAATGACTTTTTTAACTGCCTGGATAAATCCTCAATTTCACGATTGCAGTCAATACAGAATGCAGCAGCCAGGTTTCTCACCCAATCCAGTAAATTCTGTCGTATCTTTCCTGTTCTATATTCACTGCTCTGGCTCCCAGTTGATTTTAGAATTCGTTTTAAAGTACGTGTGCTGACATTACATGGCCACTCCTGATTATCTTTCAGTTTGTAACTAAATATTCTGCTGCTTGTGGTCTTTGTTCTCAAATCTGAATCTCCTGGTTGTTCCACGAACACTGTTAAAAACTAAAGGGGACCGGGCCAGTTGGTGGCCCCAAGGCTATGGAACAGCTGGCCCTTGCAGCTCCGTTTTTCTGACTCTGTGGAGGTTTTTAAAAAGCAACTAAAAACATTTCTATTTTCCCAGGTATTTAACTCTTGATTTTATTGTGTTTATTATGTTGGTTTTATGTTTTGTATGGTTTCAAATTGATTTTTATTGTACAGTGCTTTGTGATTTCATGTCTGTGAAAAGCATTTTATGGATAAACTTTACTTACTTACTTTGAGATTTCAATTGAGATATAAAGGGCTTTATAAATAAAATGGATTACTATTGTTATCATCATCATAGGGTTATGGTTAATAACTAAAGAAAAAAGGCATAACACTAATAAACTCAGAAATGCCCAAAGAAAACAAACTAAGAACAAACAATAAAACTCAATATGGACTCAAATGGATAGCTAAAGGTAAGATCTCAGCTTAAATGAACATAGAAATCATAATACAAACCCTAAACACCCCAGAATCATGACATGGAGCACCTGCAGCAAATCTTTTACTCCAGATTACTGACATGGCTGGAACATCTGCCAGCCGGAGTCCTTCTATGTGGCATTTGCATTTTCTTCCTACTTGTCTGTTATTTTCTCTTGGTAATCCAGTTCAATCCAGTTTACTTTGGGTGTGTGTCTGATGGTCCGACCCGGTTCAGGTGTGGCCACTGATCAGCCAATCACCAAAGGAGAGCGCGTGTGGTCTGGAAGGATTAACAGGAAACTGAAAACGAGCATATGTCCTGACTACGTCCTGTTTTCTAACATTTAATATTAACATTTAATAATGTCAAAGTAAATGTCAGCCATGTTGGATTTTAAGTGATCCATTTTTACATTCTGATACACTATATCTCATTGTTACATAAGTTGTTTGATTTTTTTTGTTTTTTACTGTTTGATAACTAAAACCAACCAAATTGAATTACATAACACTGTATGCTCTAGTTTCTATGCAGACTTTGGGCCCCTAAATCTTGCAATGCTCTACAAATACTGCTGCAAACTCAACAAGAAGCTCAAGGTAATGCTGAAAGTTTTAACCAATTAAAATGTTGTTCCTTCACCTTTATTATTTATCTGTTGGTGATTTTTTGTTCCTTTGCTGTTTTTTTGTCTGGCTAGTCCTTCACAATGTCTAGAAAGAAACTGGTTCACTTCACCAGCTATGACCAAAAGAAGAGAGCCAACGCTGCTTTTCTCGTTGCTGCCTACTCTGTAAATATTTCATTTTCCCCCTCATTCATCACTTAATCAGTATATTTCTTTGTTTAGTTGCTCACTGCTACTAACCCAGTTTAACTTTTACTCTGTAGGTTATCTATTTGAAAAGGAGTCCAGATGAAGCCTACAGAACTCTGATCTCAGGAAATAATACTCCCTACCTGCCATTCAGGTACAAACCCACAAACATGCACCAGTTAGCAGCTTTCTGCTTGTTGACAAAAAGAAAATCTAGGTACTTGGAAATCTAACCAGTTAATTAGTTACTTTACACCAGTGGCTCATCTGAACCAAGCGTGTAACACTAGATCCAATTCAGGACCCTGGATGATCATGCTGCTTCCAATGATTTGGGGGAAAAAGGTTCATTTTTCTGTATTTCACAAATGTGGCTGACACAAATCAGAATCTCCATGGTGGTAAAGTTGCTGCTGTTGCCTTGTTGTTGCCCCTGACAAACATTACTGAATGATGTTTATTGAAAAAATGTTAAAACTGTAACAACAAAGCAAACAGCAGAGAAAGTAAACCAGCTGTAACTCAGGGACAAAGGAGAAAATCAAGGAGAAAAGCGGGAGGAGACAGCGAGGAATGGAATGATCAGAAGAGCCAAATCCTCAGGGGGACAAAGAAACCAGTCAGAGGTGAACCTGAGAGCGCAGACAGGAGACGGATCACAGCTGGCTGAGGGAAAGGAGAACAATGAACTAAGGAAGGAGAACCTGTGGAAAGGAAACTAGAGAACTGAAGGGGAAAACCTGGAACTAACAATAAATAAATGATTTAAAGAAATAAGTCCAGATGCATGGAGAAGAATAAATGCACAAAGAAACTAACAGAATGGAATAAACTAAGCTCAAATGGCAAGATCTAGTAATAAAACTACAAAGACAGAAACTTAAATCATCCCTCTGTTATCTACTTCACATTTTTCTATGTTAAATATTTTAAGCTATAGATGGTCAGTTGAAGGGCAGATTCATTAAAAAACTGTGAAATAGACTTTTAGTTTATCTTACAGTTCAGTATGACCTTTCTGCTCACCTGATGCAGTAACAGAAATATACATTTTTATCTGCAATGAAAACCTTGTGTGAAAACTGCAACAGACATTGCTAATGCTAAGGCATTAGCACATTGCATGACATATTGTACATACGTACATAAACATATTGTAGCAGTGATCTGATAATAACATTATTTACTGTCATGCGATGCAGAAGTTCCATCTGCACTACTAACGTCTACGTGTCCCACAGGGACGCGGCGGTGGCAGAGAGCACCTTCAACCTCACTGTCCTGGACTGCTTACAGGGAATATGGAAGGTAGTGGGCACAGCTCGCCTCTCCTCATGTTTCCATCTCCTCCCTCCCTGGAGTGACAGTTGGCTTCTCTGGTTCTTGTGAACATTGTTATTACATTTCTCTCTTGCAGGCATTGCAGCACTGCTTCCTGGATTTTGAAACTTTTAGTTCTGAGGAATATGAACACTACGAGGTAAAAGTGATTAGCTGTGGCAACCCTTAAGTTTGATTTGGATTTATTCCATAATAGTAATTGTCAGCAAAACTATAAAGGGTTTTGATATCTGTGTGAATAGTTGATGCACATTATTCAGTAACTTCCATTTTTTGCTGTGTCTGACTTCAGCGAGTTGAAAATGGAGACATGAACTGGATCATCCCAGGAAAAATTCTGGCTTTCAGCAGCCCTCATGCTCGAAACAGGGTGGAGAACGGTGAGTCGACGACTTCTCATTACTGCAGGGAATTTCAAAGGAGGAAAGTCTTCCTTGGTTTGCCTTGCTAAGCTAATGGAATCATTACGCCTTTATAAGTCAGGACGATTTCTTGTCTTTCTTCATCTTTCATCATGAAATAAGATACATCTCAATGTCTTTTGGTTGGATTTGAAGTGACACAAAGTAACTACAAAACTGAGAAAAAGATGGAAAATATATTTGGTTTTCAATATTTTCAGCAAAGGCAAATCTGAAAAGTGTTGGTGTACTATATTGATTCAGGTCTCCTGACTCAACACTTTGCAGAGCCACCCCTCCTGCCAATTCCAGCTGCAGGCCCTCTGGAATTTGTCTCTAGTAGCTTTGAACGTCTGGAGACTGAAATGTTTGCCTGGTCTTTGTAAAATAGTTCAAGCTCAGTCAGATAGGATAAAGTACGTCTGTAATTGTCAACTTTGAAATCCTGAAATAACATCAAGTGTTATTTCTTAAATCCACTGTAACTGGGTCCTTCTTGGCTTGTCCTTGTGAATTTTAAGGTTATCCTCTCCATGCACCTGAGGCGTACTTTGAATTCTTCAGCCAAAACAACGTGACTGATGTGGTCCGCCTGAACAAGAAATTGTATGAGAGCCGACGGTTTGAGGATGCAGGATTTGAACACCATGATTTCTTCTTCATGGACGGCTCAACACCCTCAGACCTGATCGTTAGACGCTTCCTGCATGTGTGTGAGAGCGCAGAGGGAGCTGTGGCCGTGCACTGTAAAGGTGCGGTTGAATGTTATTTTTTTTCTTGCACTTTAAGAGCCATGCATAAGCTAAATGTATCACTTTCCAATCTCAGCTGGTTTGGGCCGTACAGGCACCCTGATCGCCTGCTATCTGATGAAGCACTTCAGGTTCACAGCAGCTGAGGCTATTGCTTGGATCAGGATCTGCCGACCCGGGTCAATCATTGGTCCCCAGCAGAACTTCTTAGAAGAGTAAGCTTTAGACTTTGTTAAGGCTGAACAAGAAAAACTACATTTGAAATTTTTATTTTGATGACGCCTGTTTCTAGAATAATTTGTCATATTTTAGATCAGTATTAACTCAATTCCTGAGAGAAACTCAAGAAATCTTTCATGTTCATGAATGGATTATGTGGAGTGTATGAACAAGTATGCCCAAAAAACCTTAAATATGGTGAAAAGTTCAAGATTTACTGTCACTCATGTCAGAAAGTGAAGCTCATATTACATACATTCACTACAAATAGAGTGTAATATTTAAAATATTTATTTCTTCTACTTTTGATGATCATGGCAAACAAATGAAGTAAAAAAAAAGTGAAGTGTGAGCATAAGCTCATTTATACCTTCACTTTTTTCTACATCCATTATCTATTTGCACATTTGTTTGTAATACCTTGTGGGGACGATTTTCCTGACACATACTACATTGTGGGGACCATTTGCTCCTTGTGGGGACCAGACTTTGGTCCCCACAAGGAGAAACCCTGTTTTTGGGTCAGGGGTCAGAGTTAGGGCTAAGGTATGAATTGAGTTTTGGTTGGTTAGGGTTAGGAAAAGGGTAAAGGTCAAGTTTAGGCTGTACAAATGAATGGAAGTCAATGGAAAGTCCCCACAAAGATAGCAACACAAACGTGTGTGTGTGTGTGTGTGTGTGTGTGTGTGTGTGTGTGTGTGTGTGTGTCTGCATGCAGGAAACAGCACAGCTTGTGGGTTCAGGGAGACGTGCATCGCTCCAAACAGAAACTTGCCCAGCAGAGGTTCAGTCGACAGCTGCAGCAGCAGTACCATCTGCCTGGTTCTGACCCGGTACCACTGGGCAAACAAGAAGCAATGCCTCATCTGGTTACAAGCATGAATGATCTGTCAATCAAAACCACTCTGTGCAAATCCTACAGTTTGGATGAAGTGAGTCATTTAAGTTTTTGGCATCGGTTTTTAAGCAGTGTAGAAGTATAGTCAAAGTAATGCTGTTTTTTTATATGAGCAGAGCAACTGTAAGGAAACCAGTCTGACCCAGGGAGACAGTCTGAGAGCAGTGAAGGGAAAACGGACACCAAGATCAGCTTCCTCCTCTTCCAGGTACCGTCATACAGCAGCAGGTCCCATGTGATTATCCTTAGGAGAAAGAAAAAAGACTCCTCAAAGCTTAAAATTCAAGTTAATACAATATTAGTGTGCATCTGCTTATAAATTTGTCTTCCATCATCCTGGGTCAGTTAACAAGTTCCTTACAAGGAGCAAGAACTGCCCTGACCCGAACTTTTAATTCTTACCCCTCGAGGCAGCAGTGAGGGGTGATTCATATAGGGACAGGAAGTTGTCACAACTGGCAATGCCCTCATAGGAAGTACATCCTGTAATTTAGAAGCCTGTAAAATTACCTAGAGCAGTCCAACTGGAAGGAGCAGTATTTCTCCACCACAATCCACAGTGTCTGGAATTAATATTTAAATTGGTATTGCAGCACTCAAATCCTTCATATTTGCTGAGCAGCTTTTTGCATATTTCTCCTGGTACACTTATGGTTTATCATCAGTGTCTGTAATGTCTCCTTGCCATCACCCTAATCTTTAGCTCCATCCATCCATATGCGCACACACACACATGCACACACACACACACACACACACACATACACACACACACACACATACGAGGTCACAAGGAATGTTGGTGCCTATCTCCAGTGTGCATGAAAACATAAAGATGCCAAATTTCTTTCTACCGTTCTTTCAGGTCAAACACGTCAAAGGCGTCCCACTGTTCCATCCTCCCTCCCCCTAAGTCACCTAAAATCAGCCTGTCCCTTCCTCCATCCTCTTCTAAGAAGCTTAGAAGAAGCTCTTCCACTGTCACACAGATCAAGAGGTGGGTGATGCTGGGCGACACAGACACCATTTTTTCTTGTTCTCTCTTTCCATCTCTAACTTTGACACTGCATGCCTCTCCCCTCAGCCCTTTCAGCCTTAGTCTAATCAGCACCAGGCCTGCACTGATTCACTGAACTCAGCTGGGAGAACAAGGTTACGGATCTGACAGTGAGCAGATCACAAAACTGGATCAGCCAGAGTCTGGGAAGGCCTTAAACATTGTGTTCATGAAGCTGTTGAACTGTGCTTCATTGATTTGCGAGAACATTCGATGAACAAATCAACTGTTAAGAATTATATTTTCCCTGTATTAAGCATGAACAACTGATGCTGGTTGTCTGAATATTAACCCAGCAACACGTTGCTTTTGAACTGCTGATGTCGACAACAGACCTTTTAGAGATGAACTGACAGAAGTTTTCAAGTGAGGCAGGAAGAACATGTTTTGTGGCACAAACAGAATACCTTGAAGACACCGCTCTGTATGGTGCTGTCATCCAGACTTTGACTACACCCATCGTCGTCTGCTAGAGACAAACCAGCTGAATATTACCACAATGCTGCCACCTGCTGGACAAAGACAGTGACCGATGTTCTGCTGGGAACCTTTTGCTTCTTAGGCTTATTTTTGATGGTGATTTTTCTTTTTTATGTAGGATGATGCTAAAACACTTGTTAGAATGTCTCATTGAGCAAACAGTGGAGAAAATAGCAAAAGTAATAATCCCAACAATATAGACAGTTTTGTTTTTTTAAACATTAATTGGAATTTATTTTGGCAACAATAAATCAAAATCCTTATAAGAAATTTATCACAATAAATACAATATGACAATACGATAAATGCCCTCCTCTAACTGGAAGTAAATCTAATATTTAAAATTTAAAAGCATATGGAGAAAATAACTCAGTGTTGTATCCTGTATTGTGATGACCAATTTAAAGCTTTTCTTTCTCATGTTAAAATTAACAGGCTTAGAGTATAATGATAAATTCATATGGATGTTAAAAAAAACAACAACAAAAAAACCAAGACAATGAAGAAACAGGAAACAACTTTATTATTTGAGGCTTCATATAAATGAAACATGTTAGTTCAGAACATACAACATGAATTGACATCAAACATTAGATAACACTCCTGATAAGAAGAAACACACATTTTATTCAACAAAACAAAACACCAATACTTTCTATCATCATAAATGTTTGGGGGGATTTTTATCCCAAAACATTTTTAAGTATTAAATGAATTCTATTTGTTTTATTTTTTTTATTTTTTTTTATTTTTTTTGCTAATCTCTAATCTTGTTATGCAAATTATATTTTTATTTCAGAACTGTTACGATGATGGTGAGCTCGATCAGAGGTCAACGATGACCTTTGATGGAGTTTACAGAACGCATTATTTAAACAGTAGTTTTTCTCTTAAATGATCTTCTTGATGTATGGTTTGTTCCTGACAGTGTTGCAGAGTTTTCATCCTTAAATGAAGAATAAAGGCTGACATAATGTGAGAATTCATCTGTTGTAACTGTGATACCATTTAGTGATTAGTTGTTGCTCAGAATTGTTCAGGTGTGTACAGGCTGTAATCTACACAAATACTCTTTTCTAGTGATCATGCTTGTAAAATGAATGCTCTGAGAAGATGTCACCATCAAAATTACATTTTATAACATGCATGTTATTCCAGTCCAGTTCTAATACAAAACAGACAGACCCAGCTGATCATAAAGTGACACTTTTTTAAAGTTTCCAGTCAGAAAGCCAGCAGGTTGCTCTGAATCGTCCCTTCTACAGCCTCTCTCTTCCTGAGGAAAAGCTCAGGACAACAGTGGAGAGAAATGTCCAACAGAACCAGGCTCGAGATTGGCTGCTATATATTACATTTTTTTATTAAAGATTTCATTTATATCACCATGCTGACCAAATCAAAGACTGTACTGGCTCAACATTGTTGGCTAATAAATCACTGAACAAGATAATAACTATTAGAGATGCACCAGTTAACCTGAGATTAGAATCAGTTTGTTTTCCTTGGTAGCTCTGAACCATGATCAGCAGGTTAAATACTGAGATTATGATAATAATTATAATAAAATAATTTACATTAGTAATGCATCTGAATTTGACCAGTTAAGATGCTGTTGCAGCCTGAATGACTCGCATTCACCAGAAGCAGCTTGTTTCAGTGAAATTGCTACTGTGGTTTATGTTCTGGAGCAGTTGGTTGTATTGTTGCCTTGCAGCAAGAAAGTCTTGGGTTCAAATCTTGACCTGGAGTCTGGATGGAGTTTGCTGGTTCTCTCCGTTCATACCTTGGTTCTCTCCAGGTACTCCAGTTTCCCCAACAAAAATGAGGCTGTTAATCAATCTCTCTAAATCACTTCTGTGATGGACTGGCAACCGGATGGACCTCATCTCCAACCCAATGGCTACTGGAGCAGGGATAAGCTATTGATGAAGGATGGATGGATTTAACTTGTAGCTGCAAAGTTGTAGATACATTTAAACTAGAGATGCATCATGGTGCTCTGGGTCCACTACATCAAAGTCTCCTGAAGTTCTTTGGGAGATGCAGAGCGGAGGAGGTCTTGAATAACATCTCCCTGAAACATCAGGTTCCAAATCACATTCTGAGTGTGTTAAAGTGTCAATGACACAATAAAACCATTTAGATGATTTCAAATGAACTACTGTGATTTCACTTTGTGTTCACAGAAGATTTTAATAAGTATTTCTCACAGAATACTGTAATGCAAGTTGAGTAATGCTGTTGGATGCAGATAATGTTAGCTAATTGATGACTGTATAATTGAGTCCACTCAATTAGTGTCTGTTTTCATTTACATCGTAAGTTTTATACCAAAAACATATCATGATAAATATCATTGCTGTTACCCATCACAATACATATCACGATATGAATTTTATGCCACATTGCACTTCACTATCTGTAACTAAAACTAAATCTGTCTTGGTAATCTTCTGTTTCTCTGCTATATTCTTCTACGTCTCATTTATAGTTGCTGCTCATTTTCAGAAAACATCATGCATCGGAAAATGCACCGTTAAAACATTTTCTGATGCAGAATACTTGTGTTTCAGGGAAAAACCCTTTTTGGTAGAATGAAAAAGGGTTATACATTGAACACGCATGGTTTACTTACTATGAAGGACCCTCTGGTAAAACCAGCCCCTTGTTCAAAGCTTTGCTTTGTCCAGAGGGTCCGGACCCTCGGCTATTGAGAAACAATTGTTTGCTGGAGGAAAGGACTCTACTGAAGCTTAAATTAATTGGTTCTGATTTGACCAAATTTCTAAGGAATAGCTGTGACAAACGTAGTGCACCAGCTGATAAAGCTTACCAGAAATTGCATGTGAATTAGGGCCATGACATCTTTGCCAGCAATAAAATGTCATAAACATTCCTCTTGCTCTGACTTTAATTGCTCAATATTTGGTCATAAATGACCAAATGGAGCTAACTAAATTATTAATTAAATGATGATCTTCCATGTCTGGATTTTGGTACTTCAAAAGATACATTATGTCCCTTGTATGCCTGACATGTTTGTGTGATTTACCTGGCTGCTCTCTCCAACATGGAGGTTCTGCAGCTGGTACACCGTCACCTGGCCATCACTGTCTCCTACCACAACACAGTCTGTGAGGGATGCAAACAGAAGGGACGTCATCTTCAGTCCAGGAGCAGCAGGCTGCACGATGACTGGGTCCAAGCTGGAAGATGGAAGTTATAGAATCTGGTTCACTTTCTCCCCTTGTTTCCAGTTGTTTTCTGCGTGCTGATGTGCTTACTGGCAGAGTGAAATGAAACAAGCAAATTCCTCAGACTTACAAGCTGGAATTCAGGTCCCAGATCTCAAGCTGGCCTTCGTTAACAGCACTGAATACTGTGGCATGCTTTGGAGACCACCTGACTTCACCCACCGGCTGGTTGGAGGTGAAGCTTAACAAAGGGTTAATGCAGTCCTGCTTCCAGAGTTGGATGGTGGAGTCAGAGGAGCAGCTTAGGAACACATCAGGATGGAGAGGACACCATGTGATGCAGTTCACAGGACACTGTCAGGAAACACCACAAACATAAATAAGCCACTCAAATTATGTTATTTATTCTAAGGATTATTGCTTCACATTATCGTGGTTCATAATCAGTTCCATGTAGATTATTGTGGTGCTACTGTTCCGTTCCAATGGCCAACAACAGCTGCAGGTTCCTAGAGAATTATCATTTTGCTACAGTCGGGAGTGAACAAGCCACCAGAACTGGGGTTTGTGAAACTTACTGTTGTTCTCAAAAGTGCACAGATCCTATTGTGATGTATAAAAAAAAGAAAAAGAAAAAAAAAACACAGTAACATTAGAAATCATCTTAAAAAATCCAAATTAATGTGGCACATTCTGTGCAGAATATTGTTAGTGCAGAGACTTTAAAATTTAAAATCTAAAGCCAGAGAACATCTGGTATGTACTGAGACTCCCTGATGAGAGCAAATAACAGCTGTTGTGTTGCTATGCTAACATGTTTTTCATTCAAAACGTTTTCAGTTTTTACTTTATACCAGACGAACAAAAAATACTCTAGTCAATTTAAAAATACCATTTTCAAAAAGAACATTGTCCAACACGCTGCCACCAAGTGAAGCAGAATTCTGGAATCCACAACACTCCAGTTTCCGCCAAGGTCATGTAGAACTTGCTCTTCTACATACTACAAATTACTTTATTTATTGATTCAGTAAGTAACCAAATTTTATTCAAAATTAAAACACTTTTTGGGCCAAATGTTTGTAGTTGATTCTTTAAAAAATGATTGACTGCTGTTAATCAGCTAGACCTGTTATGGTAACAAATTTTGCTCAATGATAAATTGTCCCAGAAATTATTGCAATTATTGATAATATTGTTGTTTGAGACAATTTTCAAGTAATATTATGGTAATGGTATAATAATGCGGGAGCACATTCTCAAAGATCAATAAACTTTAAATATTAATGAACATTTAACACTGGGACTGAAAGACATTTTACATTTCTGAAATAAGCAAAACTACAGAAACACCCAATTTAATGAATTACGACATTTCTGTAAAGAAAATTGTCCTTCTAGTTGTGACTAAAGCAAAAGACTGAAGACTTTCATCATCCAGTTTTTGGTAGAAAGAGAGAAAAGAAAAAACAATAACTAATTCAAATGGAAATTATTGAGCTTGTTTTAATTTATCATGACAATAATTGATTTATTGCTTATTGTGACAGGCCTGACAGGGTTTACAAATTAGTCTGTGGCTAGAAAACCTTTGTACAAAACAATAGTTGCTTGTTTTTATCATGTAACATTGTTTACTGCACTGCCCTTGATGAAAAAAACTTGAATTGAATTAAAATGATTTGAGAAATTTCCTAATCGCATCCCACCGTTAACAGTAACATTATGTAAGAAAGTTTGACTTAGTTTTGGTGGATTTCACTGCAGTGGAAGAAATAAAGTCTCAGAAAGAGGAGGTGACTTTTACTGTGTCAAACTTACAAAATGTTTCCTGTAAGTTTCCAGAAACTGGTGACCGTTGGAGCAGGAACACTTGTGGATGTTACCTTCCCAGGTACCAGTCAAATAGATGTTGGAGTCCTGTAGGAGCATGGTGCCACAAACAGAAACATGCTATGAGCCAGCTGGCATATGAGCAGCCAGTAACTTATAGATATTCTAGAGCCTCTTACACTTGGATGAAAGTCAAAGCACAGACCAGGGGTGAGAACAGACAGCACACACTCTGCTGTCTTCTCTGGCTTGTTCTGTTCAGTCTTTCTCAGGGTGTTATTCATCTTCTTGAGCTTCATCAGGTCTATACAATAACCAATTAAATATTCAGTTGTTAATCTTATTAAGAGCATATTCTTAACTGAAGAAAAAAAGTGACTTTAATGCATTTTAACAAAACAACGCCCTACTCTTAATATCCAGGTTGTTTCACAACTAATGTAGTGAGTTTAGCTCTTTTAAGTGGGAATAAATTTGCTCACAGAAACATTTTAAAGTCTTTTCAATCTTAAAGTAATAGTAGTATGTGTTGTCCAGACACATAGAGGAAATGTCTAGCACAATCAAGTAACTATTACCTCTAGTTGTTATAAAAATGGTATATACAGGGTGGGCCAAAAGTTTTCATACATAGAAAAAATAAACATTTTATAGTGGACAACCATTTTTATTTTTGTGTAATCGCTGCACATCTTGGACTACTTCATGGTTGATCTGCAACATTTCCAGTTTTCTGAAACTTGCAAATAAGTTTTGCCACAGTGTCGTGTGTGATGCTGGTTCCATGTTTTCTGTTAAAGTTTTGTGCAACCTGCGACTGCTTCCCGATCCATCCATCAGTATAATTTCAATGCTTTACTCTTTTGTCAAACACATCTTCTTGGGTATCTGAAATATAAAAGAAATATACATTTTACATTCTCCTATGTATGGAAACTTATGGCCCACCTTGTATATCAAATGTGACTTAAAAGAAATTGAACTTTGATACTTAGCACCTTGAAATTGGGCCTCTGTCTCTTTAAAAACTCCTGCTCTTTCTGAAACTCCACCTTCAGGAAGTCATCACAATATCACTCCTCTATTAATCCTTCAACAACATTTTTACAGCTGTTGTATTGAGAAGTAGCTCACAACGAGCTCAGCAGATGCACAGTTCCACCAACTGTTTGCTAATTGTTACTGGCTAGTCTGAAGGAGTTGAGTAACTGGGGAGCTTAGAAGGGCTGCATCTTGAAGGTGGCACTAGGTCCACCCAGGAGTTCTGCACAGCTGAATGGTTGCCATGGGAGATTAAAAGAATTCTCAAAACATACATGAAAGAATCAAGGCAACACTCCACATATGTTTTTGATAACATGATGTAAAGTTCAAAAAAGTTTATTAAACATAACACTGTCCCTTTAAATATCTATATTAATTCTTCATATATCTAAACATCTTGTATTTGGAACATATGGGATATGCATCTTGTTTTTCACATGAAAATGTTAGGAAAATCCATAAAGGCTTTACATAACTTAATGTTTCATTTTGTTTCTCTTTGCCTCAAAGAGCACTGTGAGCTGGAAATTGAAAAGGCAGATTTTACAGTGGAGAACTGTACCTGTACAGTCAAGGCCACCATTGATGACAAACCACTTGCAGATTCTGCCGTCGGCTCCCACAGAGTACAGAGATTCAACCTTCTCCTCTCCAGTGAAGCTCAGTTCTTGTTGGTTCCACCTGAGCTGCCACACTGGCCCAAGGTGTCTTTTGGCACATTCACTGCATACCGGAAGAAACAGAACAGCAACATAGGAAAGTAACTCAGGGATGTACCATATGTTGCCATTTACATTGGCATTGGTGTTAATTATCAAAGTTTATTTCCATCTTGTTGCTGTGTGTATTAAGAGAGGGCGTGTCATAGTGACTGTGGGTTGTCTAACTGAAGCACAGAAGGAATCTCAACAGTGTGATCATTTCTTTACAGTGTGGAAGAGTTAGGAGGAAAACCCATATCTATTCCACAGTTTGGGCCGGTGTCACTACTGGCCTAAACTTTCATTTCGGTGCATCTAATTAAATAATGATAAGAGAGCTGCACCATCCACCAACGCTCATTCCTCACCGGCTGCTGATGAAAGGTGACTTATTATCTGCACTCTGCATATTGTGGATAGCAATGCTGCCGTCACACATTCCCACAGCCAGCTGCCCAGGGCTGATGGATGAGAAATCCATAGTCGTTACAGCGCTGTCACAGTTAATGATTCGCTCAGGCCACTGCAAGAAGAGAAGAAGGAAAACAGCTGAAGCTTCGACATACCTAACCAACCAATGGCCTATCTTGAAGGACAACTAGAAACTGTAACAATGACAAGACAGAACAAATGTAGTAGAAATCACGAGTCCAAAGGCTGCTGAACATTCTATAGACTGATATGTAGAGCTACTTGCTGACAGTGAAGCGGTAAATGGCCTGTACGTGTACAGTGCTTTATCAAGTCCGGAGGACCCCAAAACATTCAGTCATTCACCCATTCAAACTACACAAATATCTGTTTACTGAGGAGACATGAACTGAAGTCAGTCATACCGTCGGGTTCTTAATAGACCAGCAGCACACCAGGCCTGGTCCATGGTTTCTGTAGTCAGTCTCACCATAACCTACAGCAAGGAGGTCCTAGCACAAAAACACCACAGTCAATGTTATGATGAGGTGAAAATATCAGTGGCAATAACTGTGCAATTATATGACAGACACATCAGAAATTTTGTTGTGAGGTTAGGGTTAGAAGTTAACAACCAGCTAACTAGAGCTAACAACTAACAACCCTAACTAACTATCCAGAAGCTGAAGAAAATAGCTTAGTGGCCATAAGACCAGTATAACATCAATGGTTGGTGGAAATGCAATTTATGATTCTGCTCTACGATACTGATAATTATTCACAAAGGAAATGAGGATAGAAGGCAATGCCTCATCAGTGGTATTTTGTGTGAAACATGTTAACATGACAATAGAAGAAGAAAAGCGTTTCTGGTGAAACTTAGGGCCAAAGATTCTGGATTCTAGATTCCTACTTAATAAAGTCATGATTAGTGGGAAATTATTATTTCAATGGGTAACACTTTATTTGAAGGGGGGTGAATAAGACTGACATGACACTTTCATAAACATGACATATCACATGTCATGAACATGAATAAGCCTTCATGAATATTTATGACTGTTGTCATAAAGCGTCATTCGGTAAATTATGACACTTTTAATACAAAGTTGACATTCAAAATGTCTTTGTTATGACAACTTGACATTAACCAAGAAATCATTACTGTTTAAACTTTACCTTTAATAACATAAAGATACCTAATTTTTAAAGTGCATTCAGTAATACTTTTATAACAAATTTATATCAGTAATGATTTCTTGGTTAATGTCAAGTTGTCATAACAAAGACATTTTGAATAATGTCAACTTTGTATTAAAAGTGTCATAATTTACCGA
>NW_015116311.1:0-21588 GCF_001443285.1 Poecilia latipinna
AAAAAAAAAAACACGGAAATAAACAGAAGTTATAAATACAATTTACTTGGGGGAAAACACTGCATCTGCAGTTATAACTAAAAAGGAGGAAGCTTCATATTTATAAAGCTCTAAAAATGACACGTGAAAAATAAGGGATATGAATACTTAACACGAATGCCGTAAGACATGCCATTATTATTTACACATTTTTGTTTAAATTGTTGTAAAAAGTGCGACACCTTCTTAAATGTTATTCTTAGATCAGTCACCAAGAGAGAAAAACCTGAAATCTGCAAGCTAACAAGACCCTAGCCATTTTAAAAAGCAGACAATATCCTAAAATCATTTTTACAAGACGTGGATGTGCGGAAATCTACTCCTTGAAATTACTTTTATGATAACAGGACTGCCTCACTCTTTGGAAATAAAAAAAAGTCCAACACATGGGTGGTTTAAAACTTTTGCACAGTAGATCATAAATTGTGTGTGCTTTTAAGGAAAGAGGAAAAAACAACCTCAAGCTGTCGTTCATCTTCCAAGTTTTGAACTGCAGCAATGTATTCATGGTACTGCCTCAGCTCCTCCTCGTAACACAGACAGTCGTACCAATATCGCAGCTCCTCGTATCTGTCAGGAGTGACAACAAAATGAGCAAAAATAGTACGTTTTAAAAGTAAAACTATAAACATCCAGCCGACCCCATATGAATTGTTTTTAAGAACAATCATGACCAGATCCTTTCACGATCTGACATACTAGCCCTTGTATTTCTGTACAAATCTGTAGAAATAGAGCATGTTTTCAGCGCTACCTGTCAAAGTCCTCAGGCAGAAGACGGTGGCCTTGTTGGATCAGTTCGTCCCAATATAGAAGCTCTTCATAGGCCTGCTGTTCGTCCCACTCTGAAGTCATGCTGTCCTCCCTGCCTCGTGTAGCATAAATAAAAACTGTAGTTGTTTATCCTGCCACAGAAAAACGTCAACATAAAATGAAATCGTTTACGTCACGTACATCGTAGCGTATAGGTGCTAGTAGCAACCAGCGTTAGCGGCTAACAAGTGCGCAGCAGCAAAAGTTGAGCCAAACTATCAACTTGTGCATGAATGTTTGCAGTTTTCATTAAGAGGGGATGTGTCTATTCAACAAATCGATAAATAAAACCTCTACTATTCGCTCTATATTAAAGGTGTAAATACTTAATATTAAGCACAGTTTACCTTTAGCTAGCTGTAGCACCTGCACGAACTCAATGAGTTTCATTAATGCTATCACAGCTTGCCTCTAAAATCACGCATATGCACAGTTTTAGACCGTTCAAATGAACTTCACCTCTCCTTTCGTAGTTTTTCTGGTGATTTTATAAAAAAAATAATTCATAGCCGTTAGGAATTAGTACGTCATGCCTTTTCTTCACGTAATACAGTGGCTTCAATTCAGACTATTGACGTAATATCGCCCCCTGGAGGTCCGGTGGTTGAACACGCACTGTTGGATGTTTTCAGACTTTTGTTTAATGAAAAGCTATACCTGAACACTGGGACATCAAGAGCAAGAATGTCATTTTTTCATTTCTATGTCTCAATGAATGCATACAAAAGCCAAAGAAGTTTCAATAAAGTGCTGAGGTGATGGTGTTCGGTTCATATGAACCAACATTTAAAGTTCTATGTTGTTTTCCATCTTTAACCATCTCTTGTTATTGAGTTTTAACTAATAAAAATCTCAACAGACATGAGTTTTTCAGAAATGCACCACATTTACATTGAAATCTTACTGGATGTAATGGATATAAGAAGCATTTGAAAAGAGCAAACAGTATTTTATCCAAAAAAAATAGATCTTATTTTTAACCTTCACCCTGCTGAGCTGGATGTTTATTGTACTTCTGAAGTAAAACACTGGTAGTCAGTCCACTACACACTGACTCAAGCTCTAGTCAAAACATTATTCTTATATGTGTTTCAGATTTATTAGATTATGATCTCTGTAACCTTTGTGGATTGTCCATTTGCTAAAACATATCTACTGAAAGTGAAGAACATAAACTGAGCAGGACATCTCTGTTGGAAAATTTTTTTAAGGAGAAAATGTTGCTCATTGCAGTCAAAGGAAAGCTACTAGAGGGTTTTCAATACATTTACCTCTTTTGCAGGTCTTCAAAACAAGACAGGATAAAAATAAGAGCAGAGTTTTAAAGTAAAAGCACATTGTATGGTTTTATTTACATTCAGTTTAAAGTGTTTTACATGTTCTCAAACTGAAAGTAACATTCAAGTATTAACTCATAAAAACCTTATTGTTTTATACATTGACGTATAAAACACACAAAATAATACTCAAAGTCAAAATTACATGTGAACATTGGACATTCTGTAATAAATTACATTCAGTAGAGTACTAGCAAAATGCTCGATTATTTCTGGGTTTGCTCCAAAGCGCCCTCTGATGGTTATGCCGATGTAAGTCTCAGAGCTTTCAAAGCTGGTCAAAGTTATGATAGATTAAAGTTTTCCCTTTTACAAATCTTCTAGTTTCTACAAGGTGTGGTTAGGGCTGAATTCAGATTAATCTTTATAATTTCATTATTTACATAGAGAAATAAGGAATATTCACTTTTTCGAAGTAAACAGAGCATTTATGATATTTTGTGCAAAATTGCAGCCTTAGCTAGCTTGCATTTTTCAGGTCAGAGAAAAAACAAGCTGGTAAACAGAGTGGAGTTTGAAAAAAAAAAAAAACCTTGATTGATCAAGGAAACCTCCAATGATAGACTGCTTCCTCGTCATAGCAACAACATTTCCTCCTTCAACTGCTGTTTCTGTATTTACAAAGGTTTGTGTGTTCAGTGACCTGCTAACATAAAAAAAAAAAAAGCATTCTTCGCTCAGACTTGCTGAACTTCCTTCTGGTCCAAGCTGGGGAAGAAGCTCTTCTCCCAGCGACCCATCACGGTGTCCTTCAGGCCCGCCTGGCACTTTACAATGAGGTAGATTTTGCGGAGCACGGTGCGGCGCAGCAGGATGTAGACCCAGGGGTCGAGGATCTGGTTCCACGTGGCCAGCCTCACTCCTATGTACATCAGAGTTTGGTAGTTGGTCAGGTTTTCATCCACAGTTCTGCTGGAGGAATGGATCACCGACATCAGAGCAAAGACCTGTGTTGTTGGTCAAGAAACACATTCCTTATTTGTTAATCTATAGATTAAAATGTGTTACACGTTAAAAACAAGAAATAAATAAAATTAAAAAAAAGAAAAGAAAAGAAAATTGAGTTGTTCTTGTTTCAAAAGTAATTCTGAAAGAATTTTGCAGTTTTGGGCCAAGTTCTGAATCCAATCAGGCTCATCCAGTAAAATCACTTTCACAATGACAAAGGGTACTTTTGACTCAAGAGTCACTCAAAACATCATAACAGTTTCATTTGCATGTTATTTTTGAAACAAGTAACTGCAGAAGCACCAATATTGATACTTCTGCCATGTACTTTTCATGGGCTGCATTGTTCTGTAATCCAGATAGTAAAAACTAAATACGCAATCCAACCACTTGTGTTGTTGGTCTTTTGTGACCTCTGAAGCAACTAACAAATGTTTCTTCATAAAAAAAAATACATTCACGCCCTTTGATTAACAGAGTCAAATAAATATAATAAAGTACAATATAAAGCTGAATCCATTCAGTAAAAAGACATTCTGTTTCCTTAAAGCTAAATGCCAGAGTCTGCTGTAAAATCAAACACTATAGTTCATTACATATAGAATAAAAAGTGATGTTTGTTTTTTCTGTTTGTTTGCTGTTCTGTTGCGTATTTATATTTGGTCAAAAAATAAAAACTCAAGAACAAGTTTGCGCTCACGCCATCACACTGACCTGAGTCCTTGTGATTTGTTCCATTTATTCACATTTTTTTACTCACATTCCTCCTTTAGAGGTGTCTTCCAATGTTTTATTTACTTATGCCAGCTCAGTTCTAGTGCTTCTCGTGATGTCATCGGCCCCCGTACACATAAAGCAAAATTAACAATTTTGACATCAGGGTTTTAAAAACTTGGCTCACAGCCTTAGATCCAATTCGGTTGAGGAGGTTCTGGTGCAAAAAAAACAAAAACAAAAAACAAAAACAGTGTGGACCGAAGCACCAGATCATATTGAGCTCACAATCACAATGATTCATTTTGGGCCATGTGGATGGATGACAGGGACACTGATCCAGTGGATCCAGCTTGAACTGAACAGAAAATAAATTGCATCGTTAACTGTTGGGCATTTCTACAAGTTCTCCTGATGCATTGGTAAATTTTCTTCTCCCGAGTCTAAGAACTGCAATCTATAGAAACGTAAGTACCGGTGATCTTTGTCAAAAGTTCTAGGTTCACTTAGAAATATCCGTATTTATTATTACGAATTTTTCCGTAATAAAACAGATGGTTGCTGGAACACAGCTACCATCTGTGTTCCAGTGGCACATTTTGGTAGCTAATCCAAGTTTGTCTCGATGAAGGGCTAATTGATCATTTGAAAAGCCTTGTTAAATCATGTTAGCACAGCTGGAAATTGTTGCAATGATTAAGGAAACTGACAGCTAAAATGCCAAAGGTTTGCAGGGCAGCAATTGCTGCAAACAGATTCTTTGATGAAAGCAGCTCACAGTTTGAAGAACAAAATTATGATTTCAAGTAGAAATACAAACTTGCAAATGTCTCTTGATTGTGCTTCCTTTTCATTTTGCAACTCATATGACTGATAACACGCGAGTGTTCTTGGAACAATCTCCAGCAGTTCACCCAGTCCTTTTGTCCCAGTCTTCTTTGTCACGTAACGTCATGTCATGTTTTGGCTCCATCAGGTAAAGCAAGTCATTCAGATCTTTAAGTAGCAAAACATTCTCAGATCATAATAACATTACCATGTTTGACCTTTAGTATGATGGGGGTTTTTTCTGAAAGGTAATATTTGCTTTAATCTTCTAAAACAGAACAACTCATTGGAAAACTGATTTTTCTCGTAACATACCAGCAGAGGGCTCCAGCAGATGCATGAGGTGACCATGATACCAACCAGCTGAACCACCATCTCAATGTCATGGGAGCGGGCCGAGTGATGGGAGCCGGGCTGCCTCCTGATCCGGGCCAGCACCAGCGTCAGTCCGCTTATTGTGTTGCACACGAGAGCCACAGCCAGTGAGGTCAGGCCGAGTCCGGAGAACAGCGCCACGAAGGCCACGTCCACCCCCATGGTGTCGTTGAGCACGTTGATGAAGCACCAGGTCTTTGGTTCCTGATAGGTGTATGAGCCGAGCTGGAAGCAGGGCAGCAAGGCCACACACAGCGCTGCCAGCCAGATGATGGACAGGCAGACCTTTGTGCGAGTTTTGGTGACGAGGGACGAGTGCAGCAGCGGTTTGGAAACGCCCAGGCATCGCTCTGCGGCCATGGCGCAGCCCATAAACAGAGGGCAAAGGCCAAAGAAGACCATGCTGCCACCTAGGAACTGACACATGCTATCAGAGGAGTCCTCAGTGCTCTGTCCACCGGTGAGGTAGAGCCTCAGGACCAGGGCACCTGGAATCACATGGCCAAAGAAGTCTGTGATCACCAGAGAGGTGGCAAACAAGAGGAATGTAGCTTTGGAGCGCCGCCGCTGCAGAGAGTAGGCATTGACCAGTATGAAAAGAGCCACCGTGTTGGAGATGATGCCTAGCGACATAGGCAGCACCACGCTGATCACACCACTGGTGTGGTTCTGCACAGCAGTGACATTTTCCTGCTGCTGCTCCATGGCCGTCACCATGGCCTCCACCACAGATGCACTGCCATCGCCCCAACGAGGAAGAAGCGAGGAGGGCGAGGAGTTAAAATGCCTCAAAGCAAACATCTCTCATCTCTGACCTCTGAAGTTTATGGGGTCCATTGTCAAAGCAGGCTGCAGGAAAAAAGGAAAAAATGTGCAGTTTTTAAAGTAATTGGATGTAATAAGGGAAAATTAATGTTTCAGATCTTCGAACACACTTTGATATCAGGCAAAGAACATGAGTGATTACAAAAATCTATTTTTTAATGATGATTTCATTTACTAAGAGAAAAAAAATAGTTCAACAGAAGACATGTAGAACAGTCCAAATGTTTTTCTCTAGCACTGTTTGCACGAAAACCAATAAAGATGAAAACCCCTGCATGTATGATCAGTGGGGCTGTCAGCTGTAATTTTGGATAATTTAGCCGAACTCTCTTTGCATGTTACCTCAAAAACACCAAATGAGGGAAACACACTCTGAGAGCAATGTTTTCAGCACTGGAGCGATAATGACTTTCATATTGCCAGCTCTCACTTTTTATTGTTATTAGAGCACTTTATTAGAATCTGTCCATTCAAGAAAACTCCGCTATTTATTGTTTAAAAAACACACTCAATTCATTATCTATTTATTATATCCATGTCTTTATATTGCTACTAACCTGCTACGATCTCTTTCAAATTTTGTTTTTTATTAATATCAATCTGATATTCCGACATAATGTGACGCAGATCGACCAAAGAAGCGGGTGTACTTAGCTGTCGCACTTTACAAAATGAAAATATGTAAATATAAAACCCAGTTAAAATATTAAATTGATGCTAATCGCATTTCTTGTCTTTTAACAGAAGTCTTCCTTTTTTTTTTGTTTTACCCAAAAAGTTGATCATTTAATTTCACCGACAGCTAAAAATAAGAAATTAACTCACCAATAAGACCAGAAAGTATTTCCAGAGCGCCTGAATCTTCCTCGACCTCTCTCAAGCAGTCCACGCCATCTAAGAACTACTGGAAAATGCGTTTTCAAAAGTGTCAGAAGTCATATTTTTCCTCAATAAAATCCACCGCTGCTGGGGTAAGTTAAGCAAAGAGTCGATGTCCTTTGAGGCGCACTTCGTTTTTTTTTCTGTGTGTTTTTCCTCTGCGAGCTCGGTTCGGCTGACCGACCATGAGCTGGAGGTGAACGGAGCATTCTCACTGACGCTGAAACGCCGTCTGGTGTTTTTATAGCGCGCTTCTCCTCTGCCTGTGTGGGCGTCTCTGCGCGCGCGCCCCCACGGCCAGCTCGTGTCTGCTGCAGCGGTCTGTTTACATTAAGTGCAGCATCAGCCAGCGTAAGTTCAACCTGTTACTCACCTTATATGCTTCACTAAAATGACCTCAAAGAAGATTAGGTCTGTTTTATCTCAACACACTCACACACTTAAGTGCCATCCTCAGGTCAGTAAATGGTTAAAAAGTCGCTGCTGGTATCAGTTTGTGGTGAAGATGCTTTTTTAAGCTCTCGGATCGATTTGTAGAGAGGTTCGGTTCCATGCATTATGTTTTCTTGCTGCTCCATGCGCAACACCGCGCTCAAAATAACCTCCGATACAGTAGTAGAAGGATCCAGCGCTTAATGGATGCACTCGGTCAGCGGCCAGGGAGGTTGTCAGTTTGAGAGACTGAATAAATGACCTAAACAAGACAGGTTAAAATATCTAAATCTATAAACAACAGAAGAACTCTTACAGGGCACCTTAGATACTTGACAGGGTGGTGAAAACCTTTTTGGTTAAAATATTGAGAGAGCAACATCCATCATCTAAAGAGATCCAGATGTTTCTCAAGGACACGGATCTCTGCAGACACATCTGGCGATATCTGTCATGTTGTGTCTGGTTGAATGAAACCAAGAAGACATTTATGCCCCTTTTTACTGCAGACTGGAAACAGGTGGTCCTGTTTGCTCTAATTTTACTGGGACCTGGATCACCAGCTGTAGTTTGAAAACAGACTGAATCAACACTTCGAATTGGCTGCTGGTGCACAGGAAAGGAGGCCAGACGGGTTTGGGTACTGACCAAGTACTGGTGAGATTCTGTTACAGACAGACATGTGAAGGAAGAGTTTATATTGCAGGCTTGTGTGGCGGCATAAAGCTCTGAAAGTCAGCGTTGGATGGAATAGTAGCAATATGCAGATAGATAAGGTTCTCCAAATTTGCATTTTCTAATAAGGTAATCTGCAGAATAACTATTGAAACACAAAACCCTCACCAGCACAATCCTGATGGTTTCTCCTTCAAAGTCCATATATTAAATAGTTGTGGAACTACATAATAAACTTAAACTGTTTATAGAGTTGAGTTTCTCTTGATATTATTTCTTATAACACTCATATAACCACATCTAAAGAAACAAAACAATCAAGAAAACAATACACTGATTCACTTTATTTGCTCATAAGCTGAGATAACTTGGTGAAGAAGAACTTGACTGGCCTCTACAGAGTCCTGAACTCCACCTGATACAATATCCTTTTAATCAAGAGCATAAACTGCAAACCAGGCCTTGTCCAACATCAGTGTCTGACCTCACAAATGCATATCTGGAGTGAATTGTCAACAATTCCCATTAAGACAGTCCTAAACCTCGGGTGGAAAGTCTTCTCAGAAGACCTGAAGCTGGTGTAGCTGCAAACTTTGGGCCAACTCTAATGATTAGACTCTAATAAATAAAAAAGAAATGTGAGTCGTCTTCATGTGTTTGAAGGCACATGAGAAAATACCAGCAAGAACTAAAAGCCTCTGACAAAAAACAAATTTTAAGCAGTGTTTTAAAATGATCAGTTGTTGTTTAAAATGATCCAGTGTCCACTGCAAAAAAATGAGAGAGAGCAGAGAACAGTGTGCAGGTTGCTTTGCTGTGTCTCTCCTGATCCTCCTCTCCATCCAGGGTGTGGCTGACAGGTACAGGGGGGTGCAGCTCATTAAGGCTCATCAGAAGGTGCTTAAAGAGGCTCTAGCTTCCTGAGACAGACGCAAGGTTTGTTTTGCTCACAGGAGTGATAATCAGGCTCTCATCTGGTTGTGGTTCTTGTGCCCTGAAGCGCTGACTCTAATCTACTTTTTCTTTTCTAACAGGAAGCGGATTTCTCCATAAATGCCTGGGTTCTGGTCTCCACTGAACCGCTTCCTGATTTCTAGTGTCTGTGTAGACGGCACCTACTCAGATTTCTCTCCACTGCTCCTCCGTCAGCCCTCCTGGTAATTACTCTGTCAATCCTTACTTCTTATGGCATTAAACTCACCTGCCTGTCCATCCTTTGGCACATTCACCAGCCTTTACCTCAAAGGATAAAATGGACAAAACATCACTGGGCCACAAAACAGGAAACCAGGACAGGGCTTGAAGGATCATTATATACTCATTTTCTAGAGTACAGAGAGACTGTAGATAAGATGCTTTGAATCGTTGGGAGCAAAACAACTAGACGGGCTGGATTTCCACAACATAGACGGGCAATCTGGCATCGATTGAGACTCCTGCATGTTATCATATTCTGCTCGGTGAATAGATGATTGGTGAAGGGAGGATAGAGGAGAAAATGAGACAGCTAAGAAAACATCAATAATGCCTAGATGATAAGAAAAGTTTTTGTTTTATTTTTATGTTTTACTTCCTGGCTTATCATTGGTATGAAACATTTTCACAAAACATTCTAGGAACCATTTTTTTAACCTAAAATTTGTAGAAGTTTTTCTAATTTTTTTTGTCAATGAATGCAGAAGTTGCTGTCTACTACCATCATGAGGTTCACTGTGTCTGCCAGCCACTAAAAAGACGCTGATGGCCAACGCTGAAAACACCCGACTGTTTTTTCAATATGTAGTATTACAAAAAAAAACTGATATTCTAGTTCTTGAAAATTTTACTACAAGCCTATTTTTTCCATTACCTGATGCTAGCCTAAAATAACTTTTCAAATCACCTTTAACTTGACATTTCTGATTAGCACATCTAAGAAAAAAAAAAAAGAAACGCACACGCACGCACGCACACACATATCGTTCCAGTTAGTGAGTTGACTCTGGACTGAAGGAGCCTGACCGTTTTCCCTGTCAGCGCTGACTCAGTCCACAGCAGCAGCCAAACGTTTGGCCACCATGTGTGTTTTGCCTCCACCGTCTAACGCGAGACCCCATCGCCCCTCGTCTTTCCACGTAAACTGCTCCCATGAAACGATGCCATTTGAGCTCAACAGTCCACTGGCAGGTCCAAAACTAAGTCTGGGGTTTATGATTTTGAAGGCTCGTTGACACAATTTCGACTTCCTTTCACCGCAAATTTGACAACACACCTAACAATCTTCCAAACAGTCTTAGATACGGCAGATTGGCTCCTCAGAAAGCAACATTTCAGAGTGTGATATTGCTTCTTTTTAACGCAATGAAGCGTAGACGGCTTCTTTCGGTTGGATGTGCACACAAGTATTTCGCCTTGGCCGGGGGGACTCGAAACTCTCCCACCACAACTCTGAAGGTTCCCCTCTTGGCCCATTTTTATCAAAACGTTCAGAGTACCGCCCGCCTTGTCTGTGTCTGACGGTTCGTTTTCAACCATCCGCCGTCTTTGAAACCGACAGCGGTTGGCACTTTAAATATGTGATTTCTGATTTTCTCGATCACAACAAGGAAGCTCGTTGCCACGTAGCAACCATTAAACTGGCTTCAGTCAGTAAACGTGACATCATGAGGCAGAGGAAGCCACTGTGTGAGCATTCCTCTCTTGACATTTTATGAAGACTATAAGTGCAAAACCTCATGCTATCTGCATCTGCCGGCCAAGAAACAAAACAGAGGAATGTGTTCATACGAACAAACAGACTGCTAGAAAGTTCAACCGATGAAACACACTCTCTCTGTCTAGTGCAAATAGTTTAAAAGCTGTTGCCTGGCTGAAACTCAAAGATAATTCCTCATGTTTGGTTGCTGTATGTCTGTAGTTTTGCGCAGTATGAATTTCTGATTGTGCCAAAAACAAATGGTGAAAACTGCCACATCCTCCTGAAGCCTGAAACCTGTCTGTAGCATTAAAACATTGAAAAGGACTCACGTTTTCAGTTAAACATGGCATGATGGGACGTAGACCTAAAGGCTGGGGTCAACATGAACTTGGATCGGAGCTACTCAGTAGCACTTTTGATGCAAAGCCACACAAGAGTGTAAATATAGGCGTGCAATGCTGGATGTGGTGTTTACTCGACTTGTCATTAAAAGCTAAACTAAAAGTAAGAACAGAAGATAAACATGCAGTGCGTGAGGGACGCTTCAGCAGCTGACAATAGCAGCTGCAGAATAACCTCGAGGTGACAAGATGTGAAAAAACACAAGCTTAAACGGTTGCTAGAAAGTCATTCAAAAAAAAGCCTCGTTCTCATTTTAGCTTTTGAATACAAGAGCTGTTCAAAAGGCTTTTCCCCCCCTTTGCTTTGTAGACTTTTCTTAAATACGACTATGCTGATTTTTTTTTTCTTCTACTCATGTCCCAGATTGTCTCGCAAAGATATTCTGTGTGTTCTGCAACCGATCACTCAACACCTTGTAAGTTGAACGGCGTCCAGAGGTGATGTCTTTAATCTTCCACTGTAGAGAAAAAGCTCCATCACCCTCAGCAAACTGCTCTACTGCTGCTTTTTTTTTTAATTTTGCTTTTGTTTTCTTGCAACTCCTCTTTACTAACGGCTACAAACTGCACACAGAAATCTACACTTTCAATGGTAAGAAAGTTGAATTATTTTTGATAAATTTCCTGACTGTGCACAGATTTCAACATAAATGATAGTTTATGACAGCTAAGCCCAAAACTATTTGTCGTTGGCAACATCCTAACCTTTAGCTCTCTCCCAGATTCTCCTTCTGATTAAAGTCAGGGCTCCGGCTTAAATATGTTTTATAACTATCTCTCTCAATAAATGTGTTTAAAATTGTGAAAGGTGGCATACAAAGACGGCCATTGATGTCTAAACTGTGGTTGAAAAGTGATCAGCCAACACTGAGTTCAAATGTCTGGGCATGAGATAAATTTGGACTCAAGTCCAATTTTCAGAATTCAAATCTGGCCAGACTGGTTACCCAGAAACGACCACAAGCAAGATGTCCGTGAGCATCCAGTGTTTATAGAGGGAGAGAATGTGTTAACAGTGCCTGCTGCCTTCATCCGTAGACAAGCTGAAAATAATCTAAAATGAAACGTCTGCATGGAAACACGACAGAATGCATTAATAATTAACATTCTGATCATCCACACGTATCTTCTTCTCTTTGTGTTTGCAGCAAAAAGAGGATATTCAGACGCTAAATAAGAATCGTGAAAGGTTTCTCTGCAGAATCAAACATCCCTGGGTTAAGGGTCTTTAGAGACTTTATCGCAGTGAAACGTGTATATGTGTCAGCATTTGCAATGAGCTATAAAAAGGTGAGTGGAGATAAGTTCATGTGGCCATGTGCAGCAGAAAGCTCTCAGAAGTTTGTCACAGTGACTTTTCCTGTCAAATTCAGCAAATATAAACCAGGAAAAGCTACAGTCTGACTGTGTCGGGATTTAATCAGATCAACTTCAACCCCAGCATCCAGCAAACTCAGAGGAATCATGTTGTGGCTATGAAGACACATTTATAACCAGCATTTGCAAACAAGTATTTAATTTTGTGGTTGGCTTCTCCTTTAGACATCTGTTCCCTTTGAAAATATATGAAATGTTTTTTGTTTGTTTTTTTCCAAATAATGCTTGTTTTAAAATTGAACTGGAGCGTTTTTATTTCTATCAAACCTGCACTGTCTCTTTAACGTCCAACAACCCTGTTTCCTCTTTCCATCTGCAACCAGATTTCTAATTAAATTTTACATTTAGGGTGTAAGGTCAGACAGTGAGACGCATATTTAAGGTAGCTAAGCAACCAAAAATCCTAACAGAGCCACTGCTGCGACTCCAGCTGGCTGCTTCTCCTGCAAATTGCAAAACATTCCTTGTAGCTTTGGTAAATGACTTTACTGCCTGTCTTAGTTTGTTTTCTGCTGGATCTTAAGCTGAAGTTTTATGTTTTTTTTCTTCTTTTTTTTTTTCCAGAATTTAAATTAATCAAAGCTGTCCTATACTGATTGGTTTCACAAAGCGTAAAATCCTATGAATATTCCAAGATATTAGGTAAAATGTTTTTGTAGTTATTTTTTGTTTTGTGGTGTTTTTGAAACAGTTTTCTTGTGCACAATGTCAATACAATTTCCCTCGATCTTGAAAAGTCCAACCCATGTTTAAAGGTGTTGGATCTTCACTCAATCTATTTAGAAATATTTAGAAATATAATGTTTATTCTGTGTGGTGTTCAGCCTCGCTGCGATGGACTGGCGACTTGTTTATTCTGGCTACTGGAGACAGGCACCAGCCTCCTGGTGGCCCTGCAAAAATAAGTGTGTTGGATAATGAATGGATGGATGTTTGTCTTTATATAATTGCTTTAGGAGCAAACCTTTATTTTAAATTCTACACAGAACAGGCTGATCTAATTGGATTGTTAGAAGAGAATAAAAACACATACAAAATATAAAAATATATTTTCCCTTTTTCCAAAACTGAAAAAAAAAGTAAAATCAGTAGATCAAAAATGATGCTTGTGACAGAAAAATACATCAAGGAAGTTTTTTTGCAAATGTTGCAAAGTGGCAAAATGTTATGCTGTTGTCCTCAGAGAAAATAAAATTGCTTCGCTTTTATGTCTTTTCTCAAACTCTCATTTTTTATATCACAAAAACAGACATAATTCCATATAAAAAAAGAATAATCCAGATCAGATCAATAAGCATTCAAGGCTGTGAAATTAGCCAATGTTCTCCGAGTAGAGCTGGGTCTGCTTGTTGTTAGACCAATACTCATTTTCAGTTTCAAATCATTTAAACGCATAGGAGCCGATTAAATCTGATGTAGTTTTCACAATGCAGTTTGGCTATTTCATCTAAAGAGGAGAAAGTCATACTGATATGCAACGCAGGGGTTGGCTGATGGTATAAGATCGGCCAATCATACTAAACAATTCGAGATGATCTGATCTTTGGCTGCAGCGCTGTCCTTTCATGTGGGCTGTGGCTTCACTGACGCATGTGGCAATAAAACGGGGGCCTCGTATCCGACGAATGATTAACGAGGGCTCTTGTCAGTGTGAATAAAACTGAGGAAGTGGCAATTAAAGTGGGTCTGCAGGAGAACAAGATTTAGGTGCCACTGCTTGCTAATCAAGTCAGCAGAAATGGAGCTGATGGGAAATTGTGATGCAGCAACGACCCACGTCAAACATGCACTCACGTAGTCGCACACTTTTAAGCGTTTAACATGAAAAACTAAGTGTTGTCACTGATGAAATTTCTCCACAACGAGCCTCGGCCAGTTGTTTCTTGATCACAACCTTTACCCAATTAATCAGTCTCACTTGATCTTCGTTCACTAATCACCTTCCCAGCATACATACCTCACAGTTCAGTCGTTTTGCCAGATCCGCCAGTGAGATCCTGCCTGACGTGTCACCCATCTTGTTGTTACCTCATGTCCTCCGAGTTTGTCCCTTTTATTCCATTAAGCCAGCATTTATCATATTTGCTGCCAACGTCCTGCTTGCCATCAGGTCTACTCTATAATAGTTATTGACAAAAGGTTATAATTACTTTCATGAACATTTACCTGACAGTGTAATCACAAATCACGCTCAGATGTGCGGTTACTTCCCAACATATAGCTGAACGTTTTGGGGAAATAAAGGTAAAAGTTATATTTTTGGCTTTCCCAAGCAATGAAAAAAAAATGGGAAAGACATTTTTTTCCCATTATCTGCATGTTTTCTTTATGCAGATAAAAAAAAAAACCTATTTAATGATCTGTTTTTTTGAAAGCAGCCATTTATGGTGGCTCTGACTTGATTTGACAATTCACCTTGAACAGACCTTTCTCTGTCATTCTTTCTCTGACAGTGAAAGAATGAACAAACACTGAATAAAACACAAAAGCACACAAGGGGCTGAGACAAAAAAAGAAACTTTGTCATAAAAAAACATATATCCATCCTATCCTCAGGTGACGAAGCCATTAACTGAGTCTGTTTCAACACTTTTGAAACAAATCCTAAATCTTTAGTTCCTGTCAGTCAAACTGCTACTATGTAGTTCCAGGCCGTGCACAAATGTTTAGACTTTGGTCTCCTCTTTTGCCAAATAAAAGTTCACGCTTCAACACACTGTAGCTTGCATTTATCATCAGTGGGCCATGGAAAATATGAAGCAGAACTGCAGGAAGAATTTTTCAACAATATTTACTTTATTTGGAACTCAGTGGCTTTGAACGCCAGCGCTCGTCTTGGTTTTAACGTGCGGGAAAAATGCGGCGAATTCCAAAGCGCTACTTGAACTTCTGTACATTTTGTCACATTACAACCACACACTTTAATGTCTTTTTTATCTGGATTTTATATCGTGGACCAGAAGTGTAAAATGATTTAAATTTGATTTTTCATAAATCTAAATCTGAAAAATGTTTCAAGCATTTGCATTCGGAGGCCAATACTTGGGACGACTTTTTGCCAAGATTTTCAGGGAAAGTCTCCACCAGATTTACACGTCAAAAGAAAAATTTTTGCCATTTCATCTCTGAGAAATAGCTCGAGCTCTGTCAGGTTGGATGGAAAGTTTCTGTGAACTGGATTTTCAACTGGATTGAAATCTGGACTCTGAGTTGATGTATCACACGAATGTGGTTTGATTCAAACCTTCCCATAGTAGCGCAGGTGTGCATGTTTTTTGGTTGTTGCCCCAGTGGGTAGGTGAACCTTCGTCCCAGTCTCATATCTGTTAAAGATATTTTCATGTGTTTAACTCCATGTCAGCTCTGACCAGCTTGATGCTTTATGCTGACACCTCCATGTTTCACGTACTGGGACTGTGCGCTCAGGGGATCTGCAGGCTTAGCTTTCAGGATTTTATGTGACCAAGAGTCTAAATTTTGCTCTCATCTAACCTGAGCATCTTCCTTCTTCCACATGTATGGACTGTGGCAAACTGAAGGTTTGTTATTCTTTTCTTTCGGAGATGTAAATGTATGCTCTCATTCATCGGCCTGGTAGTTTGAAGATGACAACTTCCTCTCTGATTTGTCTGCTGTGGTCTTTGGTCGTCCTGATGCTTTTCATTCTCTAATCGTCTCTCACACAGAACAGCTGCATTCATAAGGAATTTAATTTACACACACTTGTTGGTTGCACTAGAATTTCATTAAGGAATATCAGATTGAAAATTGTCACAACTGCACACTGCGTTGGTCTGTGACTACAAATCTTAATAAAATACTCTGAGATCTGCTGTTGCAACATGACAAAATGTGGAAAAGTCCCAAGGGATGACCACTTCTGCAAGGCAGTGAGTCATCTCATATCAAAAAGGTTAGATGAATTCAGTTTAATTTTTACCCAAACTCCTCTGCAGAGAGAAAAAAAATGCTTTAAAATCTAAAGGTATTTTACAAAGTGTAACAAGAGCGTATTTGGCAACGAGGGATGAATGAAAAGGTAGAGAAAACGTTTTAAAAGTATTAAAAAAGAGACTTTTATAACAATAAAAGTAGACAATATAAGTAAATATAAGATCTTTCTATGAGATGTCATCTGTCATTAGTTTATATAATGTATGGTGCTAACTAGCAGCTACAGCTGAGTATTGGTTTGTGTTTTAATGCTATTCGTCTGTCCTGTCATCAATTGTGAAGTGTTAACACTGAGGCACTGACATAAAGGTCAAATACCCATTTTTAGACCCTAAAATCCAAAAGTCTTCAGTGCTGTATGTTCTTTGCGTATTTTTCTTAAGGTAACTGTTCCAGGAGGCTTAGTCGGATTGTGAGTAGGTATGTGCTCTGACTTTCCCTGCGTTTATCTTCCAGCTCAGAAGTTACGCAGGGATGAGTGTGCTGTGTGTGGCAGGCTGAGAGCAGGCTGCGCACAGCTCAGTGACGTTGCAGGAGACGGTGTCGGCCAGGAAACGGATAACTCACTTTCTCCTAACCTAGAAAGTGACCGTCCTGACTTTAATCAGCACAACTTCTACCGAGGTGAATCCTCTACCGAGGTGACACAGCAAAATGTCTGCCTCAGCTCAGATATGACACAGCTGATGCTTTCAATGATGGCTTCACCTCCAGCATGACCTTTCCTACTCTGCCTGCAGGGCAATTTGTCAAATCGTCTCTGAGATCCGATGTCTGATAAAGATCAATACCTGCCGTTAATAGATGAACCCATATGTCGTGTGATCTCATTTTTCACATTAATCAGAAGGTGAAAGAATATGCTTCATTAATTTAAATGTTAAATTAACACAGAGACGCAGATTCATTTGAAAAAAGGATCTAGTTAATATCTTTCCCTGGAAAGAATGATTTGAACTTATGAATCCTATCAAAGCATGTCGACAAATTGTTCTTAATCTCCAAAAATGTTCTTTTGTCCAGTGACTGGACCTTCCAGACTCAGGTGTCTTTATACTGGAGTTACTTGAGACACAGTCACTGCACTCAGGCGATCTCCATTCCAGTCACCGTGAGGCTAACAGCACCAAATGCCTGGACCTCGGTTTAATTATGTCAGTCACCTGCTTACGCAGTTTATTTTATGTATAATGTTTCTATCTAATTGCTCTTGTTTTGTAGAAATCAGTTTTCACTTTAACAGCAAAGAGTTTTTTGTATTATTGTTTTTTCAAACCCCCCCCCCCAACTTTTTCTATCAATATTTATTTGTAAAAGTACCACAGTAAAAATGGTAAAACATCCAAATAGGTGAATACTTTTAACGTACACTGAACCAACGCAAACAAAGATTGTGACTAAACGAACTTAAAATGGCTTCATTTATCACGATGGCAAGTATTCCAAGAGCAGCAGGTTTCCAGAGGACTCTTTTTTTTTGTTGTTGTTGTGGTCTCTTGAAACCGAATGATCAAACGGTGACAGCTGTGAGGAGGCAGTTGTCTGTCCCTCACCGAACTTGTTTGGGCTTCCAGGAGGATCAAGGGCTAATCGCTGTTTCCACAGCGTCTCCACAGTCAGAGCTCAAAATATCGCAACAGAATCTCACCTTCACTGTCTGCTAAGTATGTAGCAGAAAACTTGGGGTTTGGAAACCACAAGTCGTTTCCAAAAACAGAAGCCATTTTAAGGAATAGAACAGAATGCTAACTTTTTAAGTTTACTTAAAAGTGGGAATTATGCAATTCCCTACAATGCGTATATTTTTAAACCTTTTGAAAAGGCTCTTCTATCAAACTAAACATCATTTAGAGCAGAGGTCTGTAACTCCAGTCCTGCCCTGCAAAGTTTGGATGCAACCCTGCTGCAACGCACCTGAATCAATAGGCTGAATTGTGTGTCAGCAAGTTTTGCAAAGGGCTGGTCGTTAACCGTTCATTTGATTCAAGTGTGCTGGGGCAGCAATGCTTTCAAAAGCTGCAGGACAGTGGCTCTTGAGGACTGGAGTTGCACATCCCTCCTTTAGCAAAAGCAAAAATGTGCCAGTTTCTTAATTTTTTTTTTTGGTGGTCGAGGGTTGCGTCAGTCTTATTATATCTCAACCATACAATTTATTAAAAGTACAGGAATAATAGAAGTTAAAAGAAAATATGCAAAACTATTCTATAATAAAGTTTCAATCCATTTCTGCTTATATAATATTTTTCTTGTTCTCCGCCTCCAAAATTAAAATCTCCTTTTTGTTCATGCTGAACCTAACGTTAATTGTAATGTGTTAAACTTTTCTCCACTGTGTACCACTGTGACCGTTCCTGCTATTGACCAGGAACGGTCACAACAAGAGGTTGAGGAAGAACCAAATGCATGCAAGACGTCAAGAGGAGGACCATGGGCAAGTTTAAGGAATATGTAAGCAAAGAACGGAGTGAAGGTAAAATGAAAATACTAGGAGACAAAGGAATACATTGACACAGAAAGACTTTAGTGACAAATATATCAGTGCAAAACACAAGCAGAAACTGACACCCAAAGACCTTGTCATGTTTTACGGTTGTGGAATGGTGAGGTAGACGCAGTGGACCCAGGTAGTCGAGAAAATGATGGTTTAATGACGAATAAGGCACAAAATCCAGGCAGCACAGGCGAGCAGAAGGCAATGAGCTCAGAACTGGTAGCAACTGGGAGATGCTGCTAGAGACAAAGACATTTGACGGCTGGATAGACGAGACGTTAGTTAGACGAGACAAGACACAGCTGGGACCAATCAAGGAGTAGACAGGACAACACTTAGACTCAACTGACACAGAAACCAAAACAAACACACAGGAAACTCAAATCCTCACAAAACCTACCGATCATGGAGGATCTCATAACTTCCACAGCTTCCCCAACATCTGTATGAATCACACAGACTTGAATTGTTTTATTTCGCTTGTGTTGCACACTGATTCCCTGTATTCAGTTTCAAATATCAGCAAAGAAAAACAGCAAGAAGAAATCTCAGACGTTCACACTGTACAGTGTGTGCTCCTGTAGGAGCTTCCTCACACTAAACGTAAAGCAGATGTCTGGCGCACACGCAGCGCTGCTCTGCGCACAACAAACTGTCTCCAGGTGGTACAACGGAGCAAAAGGTTGGTTAAAGCTTCTTAATGTGATGTAATTCTGCACCGAGTCAAACAGAAGCAAATTTAATTTAAAAAAGTTATTCATATAGGTTTTACAAAAAAATAAAATTTTCTAAAGTTAAGGTTATCAATCTGTAAACATCTGGAAAAAATAAAGCGTCTCACTTCGAGTTCTGGACAAGACGAGACATTCCTCACATTTCGCATGTGCTGTGAGCAGGTGTCCCAGATCAGTATGGTTTATTTTGGACTTTAGTTGAGATTTTGTCAAAAATAAATAAGTAAATGTGAATGTTCCCTAATCAATATGTGAAAACACGTAACGGATTGTGTATCTGGATCCCCGGAGGATTCTTCTGTCCTTTCAGTGAGACAAGATGTTTATTTTTACACGGTTGATTGCATGTCATTTGGCGAGAAGCAAATGTGATTGTGTTTTAAAGTAAACTTTGAAAAGACGTAAAGACCTCTGTTTCATGTCGTCTGTACAATTAAACCGAATGCTGATCTGTTTTTGTAAATTCACTGGAAGTTGCTGCACTGAACAAATGTTTCTTTAAACCTACTTTAAAAGAAATCACTTCAACCTGAAAATCAAATCAGAACTATAGCTTGAGCAAAAGTAATAAAATTAAGTGTGAGAAATTAAAGTCATTTTCTTAAAGCTGCTACAAAGAAACATGTTTTTTTTTCTCGTGTGGTTAAGGAATGTTGCTTCGAAGCAGCCGTCAGCTGATGTTCAAGCCAGAACGCAGTCAGTCAAAAGCTGATTTACTCTTCTTGTTGATGCTGATGAAGCTAAACCAGTGACGGTCGAGCAAAAGAGTTGTGGAAGTATCTGGGGGAAAAAAGTGAACATTTTCATGTAGAAACTCTGGTTGTGCATGAGCAGAAGACTGGGATTAATATCAGTTTTCGTCTGCTCCTGTGTGGGCTCTCGGTCCACGCGTCCCTGTTCGGCTGCATGTTATGACAGGAACAGGTGAGACAGGGCAGAGACGGATCTGACCTCAGATATCAGGCCTTGACAATAACTAAGCTCCTATTAAAATGACATGAAGGTGTGAAGTATAGGGCGCTGGCAGGACTGGAATGCACCATTTTCCCGTCTTGTTTTTCTCCTGGAATATTCAGGTCTTTCTTTCTAATATCACATCGTGGACATTTCAAACTCGGAGCCAGCCGCAGATCTGTGGACGTCAGAATCCTCCTGGTAGCTTTATCTTGGAAATTTGGCTCCTCGCAGGCTTCTGGGGCGCTTGAACTCAGATGATTTAAGCCCAGAAGAAGTGTGGAGGGAGGAAAAAGGAAGACAGATGAGATCATGACAAACCAGTCGCTACACCGAAGGGTTGGGAGAACGGGAGGTTCGGGGGGGGGGGTTATTTTGAAACTCCAACATCTTTTTGCTGTTAAATTGTTACACTTTATCTGGCAGGTCACCGAAGTGATTGGCAGCACTTTCTATTTTGTTCTCAGTGTTCACATGAGACATGTACTTTGCAGTTTTAACATAATGTGTTCCCTCCCTTCTCTGTTGGGTCTGGCCTGAGCTGCTCTGGGTGGGTCGTTTATCACAAACCGTTACACATTAATATTTTTAGACAACCCGTTTTGGGAGGAGAAGCCTGTCCTCAAACGACTGCGAGAATGAATTTATGGTCGGTTTCACAGCCAGGTGTGGCACACCAGACAGTCAGTGTGGAGATGCAGTCCTCATAGCAAGAAGTCACACTTCCCAGCTCTAAAAAAAAAAATGCTGTTTTTCTTTTCTTATAAAAACCAAACTGTGGCATTGATGTGTTGCCTCTGTGCAATGTGACGGCGGTGGTGAGGACACCGGACTGCTGTGTGTTCGCCAGGGGAGCGGCTGGGTTTGGCTGAGGTCCAGGATCTTCTAAAAACAGCTCATGAGAGATTTGAAGCTTCGCAGCTAAAGACTCCACACAGAGACGCAGACAGGAGAGACTCTGTGACGCAAAGGGGTGAAGAACGACCGCCTTATTGTCACCTCTATTGTTTGTTTTGGTCATATCGATCCAGTTCATCCACAGGAACAAACAGCATATTACAACAAAACAACTAATTTATACAACGCAGTGATTCTTGAGAATAGGGACCAAACAGGTCCTATGGATAAAGCACAA
>NW_015116311.1:26075-39865 GCF_001443285.1 Poecilia latipinna
TTGTGCTTTATCCATAGGACCTGTTTGGTCCCTATTCTCAAGAATCACTGAACATGATATTGATCATAATAAAAAATCTGCTATATTTATAATGCACTTTTTGTATCAGATTTACATAAAACATTGTGTTATCAAAGATCATATATCATCAAGCATATTTACCAGCATCCTTTTGATTATGTATTATGACATGGTAGTAACAAAAATTAAGGAAAAACCCACCATGTCAAGAAATAACTGCTTTTGACATAATCACAGGTGTGGAGGTGTATATTTGCATTCTTCATCGTTGTTCTTCCTTTTGACAACAGGAAGAAAGGACTCCGTTGGGTCATCTTCAAAACTGGGCCTGACATTCAGACTGTGTTTCTGCAAAAGAAGAAGAAGAAAAAAAAAAGCTCCTTGAAAGAATAAAAGGAGGCCAGATTCCTTCAGCTGAGGTTCATTCTGAAGCAGATTCCACACAGCAACATTTAAAATCTTTTGCCAAAATCTGTGCAGTCAGTAAAAATAAATCCTGCGAGCGCAGGTGGTACGACTCTCCGCGAAAAGAGCTCGGAAAAGGAGGAAGGAGTCCCAGTGCTGCCTTAAAAATGGAAGATGAAGTCACAAAGGGAGACGACCTTCTGGCTCACCGGAGAAAAGTCCAAAACTGAGACCCTCGTCCGGGGGGCTTGTTAGTATCCCAACATAAACATGATCTAAAAAGCACTTTTTCTAAATTTGCATTTAAAATTAATTTTATTCTAAAGCTTTTTACATGTTTTCACGACTAAATTTAGTCAAATCTGTAGGTGGTTGTCACAAGCTTAAACATGAGCTTGTTGTTTTAAATAAAGCCTGTTAAATAAACAGTCAAATTTAAAAGGCACTGCCTGTTAAAAACTCATCACTGAATGCCAAAAAGGAGTTGCAGAATGTTTTGAAGTAATTTCCCAGTTAAATATGTTTTCCTTGTTAGTTGTTCAGGCTAGGAATGGGGCGACAAAGCGAATGAATGGTCTGTTAAAACCTGCATGAGTCAAACTCAGAGAAGCTAAAAAAGAGGCAGGCGGCTATATTCACCTGCTTACCCAAACACCGCTGTAAACAGCACAGAAATATCCCTGAGCAGGGAGCGCCGTAGCGTTCTGCTTGCTTCCCAGTCAAAATTACTTTTTGGTTCCATATTTGGAGATTGCGCCGCTCTGCTCAGCATCATTTTGCAGAAGTGGAGTCATGTGTTTATGTGATGAAATGAAGAGTAGGTCAGTGTTCGGTAACAAGACTAATGTACATTTTCACCGCTCCTCTCCACATTATTAGAAACACATAAATGGCTCGTAAAATATTCCTTTTGATAGAAATAAAGCTGATGTCACGTTCCACATGAGGCATACGCTATTGCGGCCTTGGAATGGGTTTGAGATTTAATTCAACTCTAGTTCGGTTAATTAATAATGCTTTTCAAATTACTGAGGTATTCTTTGAAATTTGTTTCCAAGAAAGCTTCAGACAGAACTTTTACCTTAAAGCGACCTCCACATGTCTGAACCACTTGTTCTGTTTAATTATTGATCCACTGATTCTGGACTCCTGGTTGGCTAATATGTTTGTCCTGTGCTGACTCACACCAGAGAAAAATGGACAAATTGTGATAGTTTTGTCATAGTCACAAAAAGTCCTGTCATGATGTGTTGCGGAGAACGGTGAGAGAGACGCCGGGGAACCCAGGTAGTCATGATGATATGTGATAATTTAATGAAAAAACCAGGAGGAACAACAGAAAATCACTGGTAGCACAGGAACAGAACACAGCCGTGGGACGGGGGAGAGATAAGACGAGGATCCGACAAGGAACACTGACAACAGGTGGGACTAAATACACTGGGAGGGTAATCACAGGAACGACACACAGCTGGGATCAATCAAGACAACACAGAGACTCAGGGGAAAACAGGACTAGACAGACAGAAACTCGAACTCAAAACACAGAACCTAACAAGTCCAGCTGTTCTGGATGTATTTCCATTTCCTGGAACGAACTTGTACGATTTTGATGAGTCAGTCTCAGAGTTTTTCCTCTCATAAATAAGGAGGAATACCAGAACATCGTCACCCAGATAATCAGTGGACCAGTGAGGGTGAAGCTCGTGATGAGCTTCGTTTGAACTTAAAAGTTGGACTTTCCAGGAGAAACACCTCCCAAGGATGGATGTTAAGTTTGCAAACCTTGAGAGTTTTCCATTCAGTTGTGCTCATAAGTTTACATACCCTGGTGGAATTTGATTCAGATTAGCTTCACCCCTTAGCCGCAGCCAGAAAGTCCTTTAATTTCCACTGAGATATCTCCACAGCCCCCACTTTAATAATAGATTTTTTTTCTAAGATTAGGAGCCTTAGCTATACAGAATGAAATGAATAAATGAATAAATAAATAAATAAATAAATATGTCTGTAAAATTTCTGGACTAATGATCTGCAGAACCTTCAAGAGATTTGGCGGTAACCGTATCAAACTCTGGGCCGAGTGGAGCAGATATCTGACATGCTCAGCGTGAAAAGCAGGTTTCTGGATTCAAACGATTAAACTAAACAAAAACTTAAACACATTTGCGGGTTTGCAAAGCAATCTTTGTGCATGCATCTGTTCCTCTGGTTCTTCTGCATTGTTGTGTTTTTCGGGCAGTCTCTCAATGCCTTTAGATTGTTGCTATAAAATTTCTGCTCTACTTTAGGTTGAACCTATATTTGATCTTTGTCCTTTGGTTTTCTGCTCTGTCTGGGTCATTAAAATGTCCTAATCTGAGAATTAGTTAATTTGGATGGATTATATATTAAAAACTTCCTGTAATCAGTTAAATGTGACTCATGACCCCCATCTGTAAAGGAGCAGAGCTAAATGACCTGACACTCAATCCTGCAAAGTTAAAAATGGTTCATGTCAGGTTACACTGTGTGGATGAGGGAGGACGGCCCCCACTGAGCTCTTGGTAGTGGGCGGACATTCAGCAACTCTTAAAATTTTCGTTGAATTTCCAGGATTTCTCAGCTCATTCTTCTGTCATGCAATACTCTCCTTGGGACTGTTCACATTTTGTGGTTATAAAACTAATGATTAAGTTAGGCACGCATGCGTCAGATGTGGATAAGCTGGATTTGGAAACACTGGAGTTCAGGAAATGGATATTTAATGTGGGAAACCAATTGAGACAAGTTGTGATCAATGATCAATGACACTCAGTCTTTTCTCTTGAACTCAAATTATTCATTCAGATAGAAACAGATTTCACTGTAGAAGTCATTTTAATATATTGCAATTCAATCAGATTTTATAATAATGAATGAATAAATGTATGTGGTTTCTTCTTTGCACCACTTTTAAACGAATGCAGTAGTTAGTTCAGAATACAGCAAATCATGAGCTAAAAAGTGCAAATGAGTAAGTTTTAAACAAATACAAAGAAAATCCTACTGCAGCAGTTCTGGAGTTCATGCTCCTGGATTATTTTCTAGAATGCAGGAGGCTGAACATCCCATTATTAAAGAGGCTTGTGTCGTCTTTTAAGATGCTGCCTGCTCAGCACACACGGCGCTCTGGGTAGACGTCCTGCAGATCTCACCATGCTGGTGGGACCGTGTCTCTCTCTTGCTGTGATGCAGCCTGTGAGAAGCTGTGTTTCTGCAGAATGATGTCACGTCTGTGATGGGAAACACTCATCTGTTTCGGTCTGCAAAGGATGGCAGCATGGCGCAGGGCTTGTTTTGCAAGAGGTGCAAAAAGACAAAACAGCAAAAACGTTTTGTTTCTATTGCTGCGAAAGTCACGATCAGTCATTCGAGACGAGCATTTATTTAATGCGTGATTTAATTTTTGTACTTTGGATTTATTTGTCTTTTGAGGACTGATGAAACAAAATACACGCCCAACCTTTCTTAGATACAATAATTACGTACACAAAATGGGATTTATTATGTATTTGCTTTTGAAGACAAAATAACTAAATATAATGTACAGGCATAAATCTAAGCCCACAGCCCCTTGTTGACATCAGCAAGGTCCTTGTTGGATATTTGACCATTTTTTCAGAAATAGTGATGCTGATCCAAAATTTAATGTTTCTTGGAACTGAGCTGCCGTTTAAGCAAAGTCAGTGAGGCTGTGGTATTCCCAGAAGGCTAACGTTAGCCTGGCTTGTCCGGCTCAGAACTGGTTATGAAGATCATTGTTTGGTTGGAAAACAAAGATGTTTGGACCAGATTGTTTTCTGGGGAGGTGAACCAGGAGCTCACCATCTTCATTCATCATTCCTTCCACCTTGTTCCACTGACAGTGAAACTTATCCTTTTAACGAAACTAAAACCATCATTCTAATCCGTTTATGTTGCATTTTTAGACCTGAAAGACTGTCCTTGACTTCCCAATACTGCTTGTCGCTCTGGTGAAACTGCTGAGTCTTTGTTCCTTATAGAAGAAGAGACTATGGCTTGTTTATGTGGGCAGCGGAAAATTTCTGTCAAGCTTCACGGTTTGGACTTTAGGGCAGAGGCTTCTGTCTTTTTTGGCACGCTCTCAGTCCATGCAATTGTAAAACCAGCCTGAATAAGGTCAGTGTTAAAGCTTTGCCAGCATCTTCCAGGTTGGATCTGGATCTTTCTGGACAATTTAAACTAATTTCCTGTCATCGGAAATCTCCAGTTTGGGTCCAATGACTAAAACCTGGATGGAGTGGGCTGCTTCAACTTGATTATGACTCCAAAAACACATCAAAACTATTTTGAAAGGATAAATTCAAGGCAAGGCAAATGTGTTTGCCTTCCCCAATTCATGCAGGGAACTGAACATGCTGAAAATAAATGAAAAGATGTAAATAATAATAAGATGAGATAACACCAAATTGTTGAATTTAAAGGATTTCAAATGTGACACTTTTTTAATTTTATTTTTAGAAAGAAACCATCTAAATGCAACCGGATCATACTTTTAATTTGCTGTTGCAAGACATAACTGCATGCAAGGCATTATCCTTCAATATCTGGGAATGATGTGAAAGACTGGCAAGCTGCTCTGCAGTCTCCACCAGATATCCAACATAACTCCACAAAGTATTTTATTGCTTCTCCACATAAAAACGTCAACAGGAACCCTGGCCAGACCTTGACAGAGAAGAGATATTCTGTGGGGCCAAATAATTTCACTGGCATCTAACATGTTGGTAAAAAGTTTATGCTTTAAACTCGGAGCAGATCCGCAGCCCAAGGCTACACTGGGTAACGATCGAAGGTGTCAAGTAGCTGCTATTATTGTGATTTTAAGTTAAAATAAGACAACCAAAAATGTAACTGTGCACACATGTCTCTGAGCTCTAACCAGCAGAGAAAAAAAAAAGAATTGGCATTAACATCCTCTTCTTTTTGGATTCCTATGATGAAAATTCCTAACATTTGCCGCCCAGTTTGTTGTTTTTGGACAACAGTGAAAACAACAAAAATGGAAGGATTTCTATAACACAGTTATATCTGCTAAAACGTACAACATTTTAGCAGATATAGCTGATCCGGCATTGTGAACAACTAAAAACATGTGCACTGAAGTATTCTGAATTATTAAAATATAATCCTATTTCTCAGTACAATAAACTCCAGCTACAGCCTGTAACACATGCAAAACTTTTTTTTTTTTTTCCCACATCAACACCATTTTTGGATGTTTGCAGCTCTTTACATAAAATGCAGTCAGGATGCGTCTCAGAATATGGCTTAAGGGGTTTTCTCCACGGTAGTCTTGAACCCTCACCCCCCTGATCGGTAACACAAAGCCTTAACCGCTGACTCACCACTGCCAGATATCTGAACTCTTTCAGTTCTGTGGAAGCCAAAAGCATCATTTTCTTTCTGAGAAAAATTGAACAATCAATACCATCTGTCTAAGTGACCCAGGAACCAAATCTAGCTGTAGAGGTTTGGAGTTGTTCGGAAAAAGCAGCAGGGAGCCTCCAAGCTAAGGATTGAACAAATACTCACAGAGGGCCCCGTATGTTTCCTGTATTAGGAAGCATAGTTGGCCAGCTTAAAACCCTGGAGCTTTACATGATCAGACATCTTCAGTAGTGATGATTTACACCGGATGTCTTCTCAATGATCCACTTGGTCTTCATGACAAAATGAGCTGAACTGTCAATTGGTTAAACGGGCAGTATTATGTGTTTCCCAGGCATATAGTCACATTTTATAGCAGCGTATGTTTACCTTCAGTTGTTGTAAAATTATTCAAATATTACTTAAAAGAAATTTGATCACGTAATTTGAAATTGGGCTTACGTGTCTTTAAAATCTCCTGTTGTTTCTGAAACCCCGCCTTCAGGAAGTCATCACAACACGGCTCCTTTAATGACCCTTTAAACAACGTCTCTACCGGCGTTTCACTGAGAAGCAGCTCCTACAATGAGCTCAGCTGACGTGCAGCTCCACCAGGTGTTTGCTAAGTGCTGCTGGCTAGTCTGAAGGAGCCGAGTGGGGAAGGCGTCTGGGAGGGGAGCTCGGTGAGACGGACGAGAAGGAGCTTCATCCTCAAAGGCAAGGTGAGGTCCACCCAGGTGTTTTGCACAGCTGAATGGTTGCCATGGAGATTAAAGGATTTCTCAAACATGTACGAAAGAATTAGCTCAACACTCCAGGTATGATTGCGATGAGGGAATAACATTATGAAACGATTTAAAGCTCAAAGAAGTCAATTTTATATATTACTGTCCCTTTAACTTGTCAATCTATGTGATGATTCACTTTTTTCATGCTGTCCTCATGTTTTCTCCACATCTGCTCTCTGCCAGGCTCTCCTTCTGCTTCGTCTGCCTGGTCCTACGCTAACTGCCTACCAGCTTCACCTGCTATCTGCTTCCCTCCATCTCTGCCTCCCTGACAGATTATTTAAAGCTTCATGTCAGTAGTACTCCAGTGTTCATATCTTACTCTCGTTGTTTCCCTCTGAGTTTCTGACCTTCATCACATTCCAGAATTGCCTCCGCTTTGTCTGGCCCACGATTGACCTCGAAGCCTTAACCTCCGAGTCTCAGCTATGATCTGGAAAAACCAAATAGTTGCAGGTTGTCTCATAGCTGCAAAGGCAAAAGCTCAGGTGTGGGAAGAATTTGCTGAAGTTTAGGAGTAGCACATTTGGATGGCTTCAAAGTGGTTTGAGGTCACAGCTGTTTCGTGGCGGAAGCCCCACAGCCTACCTGAGTACTTTTGCTGTCCAACTTCATCTCCTGACTATGACCGTCACAAATTGGATTTTCTTCAACATGGCAATAAGTTTCCTTTTGTCCAATGTCCTCCACAGACACTGGATCTCAATCCGGCTCTTTGGTGATGTGATGCAAGTGGAGATTCACGTCATAGATGTGCAGCTGACAAACCTGCAGCAAATATGAGATGAAAGCTTGTCAAAATCTCTAAAGTATACTTCAGAAATCTTGCAATTTTTTCAATCTGTGCTATTGAAAATGAATGCGGCGCTCAAAAGCAAGGGGCAGGAGGTTTCCTCCTGGTACTAGAAATGTGTGCAGGAGAGAGTTTAATATTAATAACAGCTCAAATGGTGCAGACCAAACAAGAGGATGTGCGCAACACTCCATTTCAAAGTTCTATTCACTTGCATTGATTCATCTTATTTTTCCCATCTGACTTTAAAAACCTTGAAGACATCTTTTTTCCTCTCCTGTATTTTTATTTACCCATCTCGTTGGAGCGAAGACACGGGATAACTGTGCAACCTGATCAGAGACATCATGTTTCACCTGCTCTCTGTGCAACACGAATGAGACCCAAGAGAAGAAAGACCAGGCAGTTCAGACTAAAACCTCTCCATCTAAGCACTGGAACAGTTTGTTCTGCAATAAAAGTTATAATATAATCAAAGAAACTGAATTACAACTGTAAGTACCCCGAGCATACAGAAGAAAACCTTTTCCTTCCTTCTTTACTCCATGTTGTATTAACTCATAAATCAAACATTTTGTTCTTCATAAACTTCATGAAATTAAAATGTTAGCACAACATTGAGCTTTACCATAAGGCAGTACAATCCATGAAAGACAAACGTGTTTTTTCTCTGTAGAAACCTTTGGTGTGGTATGAAGGTTAATGTCCGCTTCTTGTAGCGAATTTAAGGAACTGCTTGTTTCACTTGTGCAGCAAAATGAAACAAGCGATTAGCGATTAATGAGTGATTGATCTTATCTGTCGACTTATGATTAATTGATAAACTGCCATCTAAAGAAAAAAACAAAACCGACTGCCATAAAACGAAGGCAATTTTTTTTTTATGCCTTTTGTCCTGAATCAGTTTGTGACTTGTTTTCACATTGTTTGCATTTTTGATATTGATCCACGATAACACGTAGCAGTAGTATTGTCAGAAAGTGTCTTGGCAGCTAATCATGCATTTCCTCTCACTGCCTCAGATTCTCTCTGCTGATTCACGACTTCTTGTGACTGTGATGCAGTCGTTCTCTGGGGTCATGTAGCCAGGTGACGATGACCCCAGCAGCAGGTCAGCTCCCTGCGCTCGTTCTCTCTGATGTCTCGTGTCAGTGCAGTCCAGCCGAACGCTGTGAATCTGAAACGCTGTGCTGCTACACGCGCGCTGATGAGCGAGTCATAGCCTCACAGAAGGCAAAGAAGAGAAAATCTTAAGGAGAGACTTTTCAAATGCAAGAACAAAAGTGCAGTACGTTTCAATTACGCGCATAAATACAAAGAGTGAGAACGCAACATGAATTTGCAGCAAAAACTGTTCTTTAGCTTTCGCATAGTAACATGCGTCCCAGTTCAAGACTGGCTATTTTGAAGCTGAAATGTCACACAGCAACAATGTCAACAACAAAACAAAGAAAACAGAAAGAAATGTTCAGATCCAGTGTCAGAGTTGTCTCGAGGAATCCGTTGTCTCCGAGAATGACTGTAACGCCACAAACTGTGTGATAAAACCTTATTTTCGGCCAAGGACCAAAACAAGCTATAAATCATACTGAAAATCCTGGACTGGTTCCGGTCCAGAGTCATGAGTCACAGACAAAGAAGGAGATGGAGAGAAAGTCTTGCTGCCCGAGAGGTAGGTGATTTCTTTCAAACAGATTCAAAACTAGAAAGCAAAACTTTCTGTGCGTTGGATGCGAAGGGGAACATATCATTAGTCACCTCTTATCACTTGATAGTCGTATCGGCAGATTTTCAGAGTGTGAGGACCAGAAACCATCTGGGAGACGTCCAAACACTCAGAGCGTCTCTGTTGCTCTAAGTGGGCGAATTCAGATCAAAGCAGACCGTTACATACTGTTGTATTAAACACACATCTTGATGGTGTGACATAAAGCAGAAATGTCCAGTTACTGAAGTCAGCCTCAGTCTGAACTGAATTATTAAATGGATCATCATTTAACTGTGAAAAGCAGTTCCTTTTACGATTCAAGAATGTCATTTCGCATTTTTGATTCGCATAAACAAAAAAATGGACTTCTTTGAAATAAATGTAAACAATTCTTATGCAGAGTTAATAAAGCTGGTTTGCTAATTTGGAAAACTAAAAAAAAAAAAAAAAAAGTTAAAATGTAGAAAAGTAGACAAAAAGGGACGTTTAAAAACTGTAAGTCAAACTATTGCCGTGTATAGTTAAACATGCTCTTGTACTTTTAAACAATCCAATCATGTAGCTCTAAAAATGAGGTATTTTGTATAAAGGCTCTTTTGTCGAGTCCTTAAATTCTCATTATTATTATTATTAGTTCACATCAATTTCCCTCCAACAGAAGCGTTACAGCAGGTGTAACGGCCAGATTGTGCCAGACTCTCTCGGAGAAAATGAATCCTCAAGCTGTTTGCCAAGCGCTTCAAACCCGGCGGCCCTGAAAGACAGATGACCTTCTAATTTGGGTTCTCGGTTCAATAAGTGTTTGGAAATTGCTGCTTTTAGTCCCCTGTGAATGTCGTTGAATGATTGGACATTGACGGCTGTGTGCAGTTACTCAGTTTGGTCCCGGCAGGCTGGAAAGTTTGCAGAACGCCGTAAACGCCTGTAGGTTGGCACCCCATTAGAGCAGCACCCATCAGAATAATCCATCAGTAGCTGGAGGCGGACTGCTCCTGGCAGCAAATCACACGGTATCAGGCCCGAGAGACTTTCACTGTGAAGAAGAAATGGAAAGAGGCCTGACCAGAGGCAGAGGAAGGACGCATGAAGCATAACTTACTGGAATCGTCAAATGCATTCTCCTGTCTGCTGCTACTTTGCTCAAGTACATCAGAAACATCCCATCTTTATTCAATAAATATAGTTTTCCATTTTTAAACAAGAGTTTAAATTGTGTTCTAGATTTCACTCTGACCTATCCATTCAAATAGTCACTAATCCTGTAGAAGTTTATTGTGTTTTTGATACACTTTCACTCTTGATTTTTGGAGATTTTCATGACAATAAAAGTTTGGCCTGCTGCAAAAAAAAAATAAATAAATAAATAAGTGCATCAGACACTGGAACAAAACCTTAAACCCAAAAAGATCCCATCTCAATTAATTAATAATCCAGAAGTTTCTTCAAAAAGTTACTAGTGATGATTTTGTTAGTGTTTTAAAAGAAATGTAACAGCAAGTATCTTTAAAAGAAGAAGTTAGTTGTGCAACTATAAATTTGAGTACACTTTTATTCAGTGGATTTCTAGTTTTCCTAGAGTACAAATATAACACAACACCTGTTTCTGTCAGCCCCTCGTGACAATAGATAAGACGAGGAAACATCTCAAGTCAATCAGTCAAGTGCTTGTTCTTCAAGAAAACTGCTGCTTGTCTAACCATGCCCATAATTAAAGTCTGAGCTGTAATTAAGTTTTTGATCAACAGAGAGGGGGGAAAACAAGGTTGGGTTAGGTTTTGCTTCCACCAAACACATTTGGGACGAATTGGGTAAAAAATAAATGACCTCATGTTAACAATGAGTGGTACCAAGGGTTAAATATGTGGTTGAAATTTTGAAAAGTATTGTAGAAACTATCAACATCAAAATAAACAAAACAAAACAGATGAACATCATTCAACTGATTAAAGGTCAGAGTGAAATGAATTACTGATTTTTTTTCTGATTCATAAGGTGAGAGATTTATAGCACTGAATGTTGTTTTACCAAGAATCGCTTTAGATTATGTTGAAGGTTCACTCAGCCGTTTCTCACTGTTGGTACCTAATTAACATCTTTCACTCCAGCACATTTGATTATTTTCACTTCCTAGTATTGGTTTAAAGTAGTTGATAATATGGGTGGCCACATTTAGAAAAACATTTTTGCCATTATCATGTTTATTCTTTGCTTTTTTAATTTCGTTTTGATTGCAAAGAGTTCTTCGGGTCAAAAATGCTGTAGCAAAAACATAAGCTAGTTCCTCCAAAGCAACAAAAGGACAAATTGCTCCTTTACTTCTTCCTATGAGATGAAGCATAATATTTCTGAGGCAAAACCAAGAAATGCATGGAAAACCATCCTAGGCTGGAATACCTGCTCACAGCTGCCAGATGTTAGTCGACTCCAAGCAGCAGATGTGAAGCAGTTCTCAAAAACATGTTGGAAAACTCTGGGTTCAAGGAACCACAGGGATGATAAATCTTCAAAGATAAAAAAAAATAATACAGTAAAAGTTTATAAAAAGAAATTAAACCCCTGCTAATATGGCCTTTTTTTCCGGCATAAAAAGCGAGGTTCTCCTGGTCACGTATTCAATACGGTGCATGAAGAGGCCTGTCGTTATCTAATATCACTAATAATAAAGTCCAAAAAAGAAAGAAAGTAAACATGACAAATTTTATTTACAGATAAAATAGACTCAAGAGAAAAGGATATGTGCAGCCTGAACAGCCTGTTTGTTTTTGAAATCTCAGCAGAAAAGGAAAGGACAGCTAGTGAGGCTACTTGGGATGCCTCTTATCAAAACGGTTACTGTCCCATTGAGCCTTTGCTGCATGTTGCTTAGAAATTACCAACGTAAAAAAAAAATATATAAATATGTGACATAATTCCATTTCTTTAACACACATTGTAAATTGAAAAAGCAGAAAAACCTTAAAGAAGATATTCAACAGAAAACATAATTCATCTAAGAGATGTACTGGGGTTTTTTTTTTCTAGAAAACAACTTGGGAATATTCTGCAACAATATCCCTTCTGCAAAAAAAAAGAGAAAAAAAATTGTCAGAAGATTTAATACATACATGAAATGATTTAAAATCCATTTAGTTTAAATGCATAAGAATCTGTTTTTTTTAAGTATTCAATAAAAATGTGATTTAGATCAGAAAGTAGAAAACATACAAAATAAAGAAATGCGATTTGCTCAAAAAAAAAAAATCTTCTCCTAACCCTAATCTTCTGAGCAGGTGGAGGAAGCTCTGTGATCAGAACCGTGTATGAAGAGTGGATGTTTCCTGAGTGGGTTACACAGAGCCGCTGCTCTCTCTCACGGCTCATGTCTGCCCTCCCATGGACGAGAAGGGAACAAGTTTTCTTTTCTTTTTTTAAATGAAGACATTTAAAAAGACGGTTGTTCCTTCGTGGAGTCTGGGGAACACTTGTCAGTTCATACGGCCACCGGATGGACAAGTGCTGGAGCAGACGGAGCGGCTGGAGAAGAAGGAGCCTCTTTGCCCTTGTAGCCCAGAGACAGGATGTGTTTCTGCAGGTGTGTGATCCACTTCTCTTGAACGGACAGAGGCCCGTGAAACACTTCGTCGCAGAACCTGGACGGCAGGGCAAGCGGGAGTGAGCAATATATCCATCAATATGTCATTTATTTGACTAACAAACCTCTTCTTACTCACCTGCATTTGAGGGAGTAGATTTTACCCACCAGTTTGACCAGCGGAGTCAGAGGCGGCTTCGGCAGCAGAGCAGGGATGCTGCCCGCCCGAGACGGCTGCCGGGAGTGAGAGTGGCGATTTTCATCCCCTGAGGAGACTCCGTGTTGAGGGGCGTGGACCCCTGAAGCCAGGAGGAATTACATGAACAAACAAAAAAAAAAAAAGAAAACAGCATTCGGCTCTTTCTGGACCTGGCCTTTCTCACCCCTCGCTGTTCGGATGCCGTGATCCTTCCTGCTTGCTTTGTGCTCAGGGTGGTGCAGAGACGAGTTGTGGCTGCTGCTCGGCGACGCGTCAGAATTCATAGACATCGAGGCCAAAGAAGCAGATCTCTGAGACTAAAAGAAGAGAAACGAAAGGAAGTTAATGGCCCAATAAAAACTTAAAATCTGGTTGGTTTCTAATCATCTCTACATTTTTATTGTAAATCAGAGGGTGAGGTATTGCTTTTTAAGATCTTTTAGGGTGCATTCACACCAGTCTTGTTAAGTTCGTGTTAAATAAACTTTGGTTCGTTTGTCTACAAAGTCCGGTTAGATTGGGGAGGCGGGGATGTGCAATCGAACTCTGCTGCGGCCCAGAAAAGCAAACTCTAATCCGACTACAAACTTAGGTATCGGTTCAGTTAAAGTGAACTCTGGCGGAGTTCAAATCTATATGTGAATGCCTACCAGACCAGAGACACCACTACAAAAGCAGGAAGCAGACTACAGCGCAGGGCATTCTGGGTAAATACAACCAAAACCAAGGTGAGAGTCTAGCCTTAGAGGGGCAAGTGGCTAATAATCTTTTTTCTGAAGACAAATGAGAAATAATATGATCGCTAAAATCTGACGGCATTCCAGTTTTATTTACATTTCGCGGAGAAGGAAGTTGTGCTCATGTCTTCTTCAGTGGTTCTTGGTGCAGCGCCA
>NW_015116312.1:0-39861 GCF_001443285.1 Poecilia latipinna
AACGGGGGGGTAAACTTTTTTTTTTAAACCGGTTTTTTCTCTTTTTTTTTTTTTTTTTGGAGCGTCGACGGGGTTCATTACACTTCCAGTAACAGATCTTAAGTATGCGATATTGCAGTTAATTAAGTACATTTGTAAGGTTTTAATTGTTGGGTAGCAGGCAGGAGGGGATGAAAATCAGTGTAGGGATATGAAGAAAAATAGAATATGCAATCGCTCACGTCCCTCACCATCGCCCACTTGGTGCCGTCTCACACAGAGAAGCTGGAGATGAAACTCCGGGGCGACCGAGTGAGAGCATATTATAAAACAGCATGGTGGCACAGCGAAATTACACATTATGCCTTCGCATCCCTTAAGAAAATTATTCAATTACGCTTTCATTGCATTTGTTGATGCAAGTGTGCCTGAAAAACAAGTCTCAATGGCAGCTGGGAAAAGCGCGCTAACAGAAGGAGGGAAAGCGGAGGGCGTTAGAAAAAAAATCCACAGATGGAGGTCGAGCGTCTTTATTTTGAAGCTGACTGAAAGGCATGGAAAATTAAGCGATGCATGTAGGACGGGTGCAGTGGAAGATGAGCAGATTGAAAGAGGCAGGGGAGAAAGACAGGATTTAACTGATCATATTTGCGCTGTGTGACATGCCAGCGACCGCTTGTTCTCAATTCTTCATGGAAAGATGCTCTTTACTTTTTTAGCATGAGAATATTAACCATCTTTCAGGGAGGAAGGATCACTGAATTATTAGCTGTGGCTAAGTAAGCCTGCTGAGCTAATATGCACTTGTAAAACTTTTAAAAAAATGTTGGGGTGTGGGGGATGTTAATATTGATGTTGACTAAATCAGTTCCAGTCTGAGGAATATGTAGAGCAAAACTCAAGTTGGTGATAAAGGAGTCAGGAGCTCTTTCAGATTAATCTGTGGCCACAGTTTAGCTGATCAAATGCAATCGAGGAACTAATGACCAGGTTTGGACATTTTGACAATAAGAAACTGGTGTGCTGACAGTTTGGGGGTCTGAAGGATCCAAATACGAGTCAGAAACTATTGTTGCTAACTTTATCAACATCAGAGCCCAAAATACCCAAACTCCATCTCCAGAGGCCTCAGTTGACATGATAAATGTTTAAGTTCCCAGCAGAACCATATGAAAAAGGTTGAAAGGGCTAATGGAGAACGCCTCATCAAGTTTTCCTGCACGAAGACCAAGATGTCTGGAACAATATACTTTGTACAAACAATTGCCAAGTAAAGTTGTTTGGTAATACTGCACATCAGTTCATTAACAACAAATTAACTGTAAAGCACAGTGGAGGAGGGATGATGATTTGGGACTCAGGACTTTGCTGTGATTGCCTCGATCAAGATCTCCTCTGTATGATGGAGGGTTTTATAGTCAAATGTGAGGCTGATTGTCAAAAAAAAAATAGTTTTCGGCTAAAATGGAGATCATGTCACAATGTTTCAACCTGTTCCTCCAACTGTCAGGTATGGAGGTGGCAGGGTGATGATGTGGGCTTGTTTTCCAGCTTCAGGGTTTGAACAGAAAGCATTTTAGAGAGAAAGTTGAGGCCAAAACAACAAATCAAATGGCTCAGTCAAAGTCCACACCGAAGAGGGTTGTGCAGAAACAAAAATCTAGACCTCTATCTTATTTTTCCAAGTGTGAGTAAACAGGTCAACAGTGATTTGACATTACCTCCCTGAGTTTTGGTGTTCTTTGATACGGTTTATTAACAACATTAGGTCAAATTTCATAACAAACTGAATAAATAGAAGATTTTTTTTTTTTTTTTTACAAAACTCCTTGGGGCCAATAAAGCTGATTCAGACACGGCACAAACAGTGTTCCCATTGAGATGACAGCAGCGTCCCATTCTGGGAATTTCCTTTTGCCTTTGTCATCTCTAATAACATTATCTTCACCTACCTGTCTCTGCTCTGCTTCTTCATGCCTTACTAGTTTCTACGGAGCGTGAAAAAGGGGGCAAAGGGCAGGGCTTCTCAGGACATTCGAGTCACAGCAGACAACAGTTTATATTTCAAGATAAATGGAAGTAGCCTACTTTCAAACACAATTACACTTTGTAACCTTGACAGCATCCAGGATGTCCAAATCCGTCAGTCTGGAGTGAAGGAACACATTTAGTTAGCGATGTAGTTTCTAAACGACTAGAAAATGAGGCACTCTTCCTACGTTCTAGCGGTAAAAATAAGGGCATAAACACGTTCAGCCACATTACTGCAAAGTTAGAGTGAATTTAAATCTCAGAGGATTAAAAAGCCCTTATGTTTAGACATAAATATCAAAAATTATATTCAAGCTCTGGGCAAAGCAAGACCAAGTTCTGATGTTGATGTAAGCAGGCTCCCGCTTTAGGTGGTGCTTCCAGTGCGCTTATCTTCAACAGAAGGCAAAATAACTGAGAAATGTTGCTGCTGTGCAGCTGAAATATTAACAGAAAAAATAAATGTATGCATACATTTATGTAGTACAGTTTTCCCATCAGCTTGTAAGCCATGCTTCTGTAACATTTGCTGCAAACACAGTGTTTGGTTTAGCTCAGTCGACACCTGAACAAACCAATCAGTTTGCAGACTGTGTATTGTTCCAAGAGGATGTGCATTATGGTTAACTACTGAAGGATTGGCAGGGGATGATAATCAGCTGACTTTCTGCTTGGTCAACCTCGACCGTTGATCAGAAAGCCAAAAATCCACCTTTCAGCATGGATTTTATTAATGTGGTACGTGGAATAACTGTTGCTCATTTTCAGTAACAGTGTTATCATAAAACATAGAGAAACAGGAGAAGCTATTAAAAGGAAAAAGCATGTCCGGAGTTCATTCAGGCTGCGAGAGGGAGAGAGAGAGCAATGCTTTAAGAAAGCAAGATGGCCGAGTGGAGTGAAATTTCCTGGCTTTTATTCCTGTGAGCTTTAAAGTTTTGCATGTAATGGAACAAGCAGGATTTGCAAATCTCAAACTGAGCGTGGATCTACAATCTCTGCTTACACAAACATCCTGTCATAAAGCACGACATGAAGATATTCAGAACAAGATAAAATCAGTGCCCACTTGAGAGCTTGGCAACGATACACACATTATGTAAATAAAGTTGCAAAGAATGGAAGGACACCAGAGCAGGAACATTGCATGGGCGGGCAAGGATAGTTGGCATACTTTGGGATTTTGATAAGGACTTTGATAAGATAAGGATTTTAAACACTTAACCTGCATCGACTGAGAGCGGCTTTATTTGCTGCCAATCACGAAAAGTTTGTTTAACCTTTGACTGAGCAACTGGAGGAAAAGCTTACATTGGCAGTCTGCTGTTTGCCGTAAGAGCTGACTGTTAAAGCAATCTACTGTGTTCCTGAGTACAGGTGATGAAGTGCCGCAGACAGGCTGAGATCGAGCAATTTGCTCAGCTTTGGGAGCGAACCAGCACTTAAGCCTCGGCTGAGCCGTGCGCGTTGTACAGTGTATATGAGTGTTTGTCGAAGGCCACAGAAATGCTGCACTAAATCCATTCGGCTCTTGTTGTGACTCCTGCCCAGATATCTGGATGTGTTGCCAGGCTTTAACAAACAGGCTCTCTGTGCTATCAGCCTTAGTTATCACCCCGTCACACTGTATGGGGAAGATAAATCTAGGCAATTAAAATTTAAATTGCTGTGTGCACTGCCGTGACTTCCTTCTTTCTGTGCGTCTCTCACCGGCTCGGACCGCTGCAGCCCCATGTTGGGAGTGAAAATAATAGAAACGTGTAGAAATACTGTACATGCCATTCAAGACTGAAGTTGATCCTTTTATTCATCATGTTTGACTGATGGATGGATGGATGGATAGACTTTTACAACCCGTAAACATAAAGAAATTTAAGTAAACAGATAAATAATCATACTCTGTTTTCTTTTTCTTAACTTGTGCAGCCGTGGAAGAGACCAAATTCCAGACAGTTCCAGAGATCACAACCCTGATATCTACAGCATGGGGTTTACATTTTATTTAATGTGTGTGCATCGTGAAAGACGAATTTGACATTTTCTGCAGATTGCTTGCATTTGTAAAACTTATTCAAGCAGAGATGATTTAAATAAATATTCAAAAACGTTTCTATGCTCGTCACAGAAAAGTACATAAAACACGCCGGACATTCCTAAGCAAGTTAAAAGTCTAGACCCAAAATGATTAAAAAAAAAAAAAAAAAAAAACTTCTCATAAATTCTCAACCAGGGATTATTTAAAGATGCTGTAACTCAGAAGAGACGGGTGTTTTCCAGACAGAAGACTCTTAGAGCAGCTGCTTTATAGACAGATAAAATCTAAGTAGGACTAAGTAGAGCCATCAATTGTGGCAGAACAATAAAAATGTTACTTGTTTTTATCTGATGACAGAGCAGCTTGTAAGTATGGAAGCAGCAATAGATTCTGAGTGAGAATCTATTGAAGATCTAGAGAAAAGTGAGAATTTATGCTAAATTTTAACAGATATCAGATAAAAACAATGTGTTAATTTCACATAGATACGTTTTTAAGATTGATCCAATAAAAAGTTCCTGAAAAAGAAACGAAAAGATGCAAAAAAGAAAACCAACCGGCATCCAGTTGATTCTTTTCTAAATGGGGAATATTGATCATCTTTTAGTGGCAACATTTACAAACCATATAAATATATACTGTATTGTGAATCAATAAGGAACCATTAAAGGACTTGGCCAAGCAATAAACATAAAATATTAAAAATATGAACACATTTTTATCTCTTAAATCCTACATACCTTTTTTAAAGTATATTAAAAAAAAGATAAAAATGACAAATTACAGAACAAATAAACTCTAATGCCACAGATTCCTTCGTATCCAAAGATTCATCACTGCACACATCCACAGCTGCTTTGCAACGTCTCCCTCCTGGGAAGCAGGAAACCATATTCACAAGGTGATTGCGGTCGATGAGTAGTACATTTATGGAGTGGTATTACTTGTGGCTGAAATATGTGAACAGATCTGGAGATGAGGGATTTATGTGAACGGGGATATAGTCTCTTGCTTTTAAATAGTCAGAGCAAACTAAAAGCAAAGGTGGGTATTCTGAAACATCTCGGCGAAAATACACAGCAGCGCCGTGACCAACAGCTTTCCGTTCAAAGATATTTTCCAAGTGTTCAACAAAGAAAATGTCTTGGGTTCGTATAGTTAAAGTGAATAGAGTGTTGACCCAAACCTCCAAACGTTTACAAGAAATACAAAGAGGACCTTCATGCATCGTTATGGACCGTTCTGGTCAAACACAAAAGCCACTTCTCCTTTTGTTGCAAGGGAATTGAGAGGGCAGGAATTTGAAAATAGCAATCACAAGAAAAATAATTCAGCGCCTCAGGCAAGATCAGCACCACACCTCACCCTCCGCTGCTGTGAAATGCATCACTTCAAGGGGAAGGTAACATGAAGGAGCGACGTGATGTTCGCTCCTTTGACAAGGAACTCAGACTCTGCTAACAAGGGCTCCTTAGAGCTTCTTGTGAAAATGACAGCAAGGCAGTCCCAACAGTGTCTGTAAGACGGGAATGTGTATGCACATGACAGCTAAGGTTGAGAAGGGTTGGAAGGAGACCTGCCGGTGTTTTCTTACAGAGCGTGATTCACATGCATTTATCATTTTAAACTGTTGTTTCTGGAGTTTACCAAGTTCTCTCGCACAAAGTTACTGTTGCAAATCCCTTTCAGTCTCTGCTTGACTTAGCAGTTGTTAACGATACATGTTAAAGTACACACATGTTGGCCATTGAAAGGTTTGAGGTTAATGGTGTAATAAATTTTAATGTGTCAACAATTAAAGACTTTTGATGCAGCTTGAAAAGTTTCCTTTCTAACTAAAGGAACTCCAGGTTTTAGGTGAAAAACTCACCTTTTTGCAGATTTTTTTTTCTCAGACCACATTTGAAATATTTGATAGAAAAGCTGAGGCACCTGGGCATGATGCTACTTGACAGGCTATTGGCTGGTGTTTGCAAAGCCGCCCGTCCATTTCTCTTTGTGCTGATTGGCTGTACTCCAAGAGAAGAGATACGGGGAAGTCTGTGGATGTTAGAATCTGGAGTAGTGCTAAGATGATTTCTACTGCATATTAAAGGTACAGTTGGTGTTCAAACTATTAAAATAGGCAGTTATAAAGTAAGTGTTTTTAGAAGGCGTCTCGATGATTGGTGGATTTCAGATATTCTTGGAATAGATCCACACACAAGAGCTAGCTAGCTTAGGAAATTAAATTATGCTAGCAATGATGACATTGACCAGTGCAATCATTTCCAGACTATTCTCGGAGTTGGGTAAGTCACTTTATACAAATTATTCTGATACGTAATACCAAAGAATCAAGACCAGAGAGTCTTGATTCCTTCAGAGTGTCGTTAACCTTTTTGGTAAAAGTGACGTCTCTGTTCAGCTCTGATCAATGTAACAGATCTGAGCCTGAGGCTGAATTCACTAGGATCAGTGAAGATCTCGACAGGGTGGAGGATCAACGTCACACATCAATTTTCACTCAGTATTCTACAAAAAAAATAAAACATATTTACCATAGCAAAACAAAACATGAAGATGTTTTCATAAGCACAGTAAACTAGTGTGCTTTTAAAATAATTTATTTATAGCAAAGTACAGAAGAACAGTTTTGTGAAACTGTATTCATCACACACATGCAAACAGTTATACACAAATTGCCTTAAGCCTCAGGCAAGGCAAAGGCTGCTCTGGGAATTTTCATGTGCACATTTCCTTTCACCTCTTCCTCATCATCACACTGACAATCTTTGATCCATGACAACGGTTTGTCTTCCTCCTCTTCCTCTTCATCCCTTTTACCCTGGACCTATTCATGCAGAACAACCAAACTAATGTCTCACTACCAGCAATCAGTTCCTCCGACACAACGCACCCCTTCTACACACATAATGCAAATGACCAGATAAGACTTGGAGTGATAACCTCACGCATTTACAGCTGCCAGGCTGTTTGGCGCTTTAAGACGCGTGCACCGCAAGAAGCCGTCTGAGGCAGCAGATATAAGGATGACGGGGTCTCAGAGGAGCAGTGGAGATTTGTGATAAAGGAGCTTCTTAATCTGCTGGAGGAGGGCCAGAGAACCGAGGCGTGACTCAGCTGCAGAGGCCCTGCCCAGGAAGAACACACAAAAGCAAAGCATTGGAAAAAAAAAAAAAAGGAGAGAGACGTTCCTTAGCTTTCAACTCGCTCTGTGGCTTTTTGATTAATCCCTGTAAAATCTGCAATAATCCATCCTTCTATCAGTGCCATTTTCTTATGATAACTGCAATGTAAATAACATCAGTTACAGCCCTCCAGCAGTTACAGCAAACAGAGCATCTGGACCAGTGCGTCAGTGCATGTGCATTAAACAGTGTATGTGTGTGTATATGCAATTAAGTGGGGCAGTAAAGCAAAGCACTAGGGCTCAGTAAATTTTCATGCAGGGCAATGTGGGTCAAACTGTTTCCACCTGATTTAGTTCAGAGGACCAGAGGACAAAGACCTGCAGTAATGGTTAAAGACAGTAAAGTCACAGAAAATGTTGCTGCATATGAGACTAACATCATTCATTTAAATATTAATGGGACAGTATGAGATTCTCACAGTGGGACAACCTTGAGCAATGTTCATATATTTACACACAAATATGTGAAACACAACTGCAAAAGGATATTAAGACAGTTTACAGGATATTAGGAGAGTTTTTGTGGTACAAAACAATTAATCTGTTAGTGTTTAAATTTTTTTGAAAATGATTTACATTGGTTTCATTTCATTACATCATAATCTGTGCATACTTTTATATATACAATTTGGAAACATTCCTATGTGATGCAAGGGGGTTAAAAAAAACTGCTGAATTTGTCTTAGAAGTTTTATTTCAGCCAACTGACCAGCAGTGTGCATCAACAGGTGAGGGGTTTACTGTGTTACGCTAATTCCCTTTAAGCAAGAAAACAGTTCAGGAACTTTCATATTTAAAGGTCGAATGCACACAAGTAGAGCCGTGAACTTCTTGACTTCAAAATCAAGCAAAATAAATCTCAATAACAGAGATTCTCTTAAGTATAAAAAGCATCAAAAGTTAAAACAATAGGACTGAGGTCAATATTATACACAGAATAACCACCTAAATCCAGTGGAAGCAGCTGGTAACAGAATCAGAAAACACAAATAGCATTCCTTGCGGTGCTAACAACGTCAGGGATTTCCCACAGCAAGAACGCCAGGCAAGCTTTTTTACAGGCAAAACTCTGCTATATAAATCTGTAAAAAATGAGTCACAGGCGCAGACATGAAATCATTCTGGACGCTTCTGCTGGCTTTGTGGTTGACTGAGAGTTGCGCAGAGAAGGGAAAGACCTCCCTGTCCTATAAATAAACAGCGCTCCTTCCCGACTTCCTCCGCGCCCAGGCAGCGGGAGCATTAGAAAGGTCCGCCTGCAGCGCTGAAACATGCAGCAGCTAACCAATAATCTTATGCAACACTCTGGAAAAGGAGGGGCAAAAGAAAAAAAAAAAAAAAACCCTAAACTGTACTGCCGCAACAATCAACTCTCATAAAACAGATGTGAGCACTCCTGGAGCAAGCAAATACTATAAAACTGAAATATGAGGTCAAAGAACAAATATGGCACAAGGGGGGAAGTCTTCTCCCTTAATATTAGCTGACAAGATGGAGATAAATATTAATCCACAGGATAATCACAGCTGGAGCTTATTAGTATTATTCTTTTTATTGGATTTTATTATTGCTGAAATCAAAGTACATCTGTTCAAGCATTTAAAAAAAATTACCTTGAAACAAGGCACCTATTATTCTTTATGGGTTTATAAGCCAAAGTCCAATCAGAAAATCAAACAATGTAGCAGATAAAGTTAATGTTACCAGGCTGGTGTGATTATGTCTGCAGGAAACATTAGATAAGTGAAACAGAACAACAAACAACACCAACCATGAACAATTCAGATCAATCCAACCCTTCACCAGTTCAAATCCTTTCAAACTAGCATTTATTATGGAGGTGAGTCATTTTAAAAATGATAAATTCTCATAAACCAACTGATGGCAGAGTACGGCGGAGGTGCAACTAATTCGATTGCTGCAAATGTATTTATTTGCATATTACTGAGTAACTTTAAATCGCATCTTTGACCTAGCAGGTATCTTCATTTTAGCTGGTGGTGCAAAATGAGGGCGGGAAGAAACGTTTATATTGTGAATCTGAGTTCAAATCATGTAAAATCATTTATGCAACTTAATCACACTGATGTTTGCAGTTCATATACGAGGCACCTGCTCTACAGCTACTTTAATTTACCACTTTAAAACTTATATCTGTAACTATTTTGTGTCACCAGCTGTAATTAACCAAATGAAACATCAAGTTCATGTTCAGCAGCAGCTTTTATCTCATCTTGCTGTAACAATTACATCACTGCTTCCGCTTTCTGTGGGGTCAGAAGTTTCCGCCCAGATTCCAGGCCTGCGGTCCGGCACGTCAACCTCTGCACTCTCACAAAAACGGGAAATGGCCCTTCACCTCCCCTTCACCCTCCTCCCCCGCCGCTGTTCATCTCTGCATTACATTACCCTGATTTCCCTACATATCCATTAGAGGCTCCGGCTTGTAGCATGGAGGCCAGAGCTGACGAGGAGGGGCTAACAGCCCCCTCAGCATTAAATCAGATCACTCTGCTGCTGGACGGGAACAGGCTGTGCAAAACTATATCATTCACAGAGCACAAAAGAGGAGTCACTTCCTGCCGACATTCCCCTCTGCGTGGAAAAGTGATTGTAGAATCACACACTATCATGTAGTTTATTGACATTTTGTTAATGACAGACCAACACAAAGGGTTCAGACTATGAGTCGTTTCTGAACTAAAGTTGTTCACGTTTTAATTTCGTCAAAGACGTGTGAATTTGGTCTCTCCTTTTACTTAGCAGTGATGCTTTCAAAGCTGTAGGATCTGAACAGGATGTCTCTCTCTTTCTCTTGTTGGCGGTTGAGTAAAGTAGGATCCATGTTCCTAAACATCTTTTTTTTTTCTTTTTGGAAAATGTATTTAAAAGAAATCAGAGGTTGTCGCCTTGGAATGCTGGGAGATTTTTTTACTTTTCTTGTCACCTAAAAACAATGTGAAAAGGTTCAGATGGTATTAATACTTTTGCAAGGAACTGCATCCGCAATTGGAAAAAAAAATCTAAATGTTTTTACGGCTCTATGAAAAATATTTATTTATTTCATGACACATAATAGTGACGTTGCTCTTTGGTGGGATGATATTAATTTTCTGCTGTGAGCATTTGAAACAGGACAGGCTCTCGCGAACTTGTCGTGGCGTAAACCGATTATTTTTAGCACATAAAGCTGCTTTGTGTTAGAAACTTTTTCGCTTCATCTCCTGACGTTTGGAAAATAAACAATGCAGAAGTTTCTATGAAAGCAGGAAAACACACCTGCCGTTAAAACTCTCGCACGCAGTATGGAAATCAGCAAACCTCCCCCCTACTTTCCGTGGTCCGTTCTCAGTTCATCCGTCAAACAAAAGCTCCCCCCACTAGATGTTACGGCGCAGTTATTTCCAAAAGGCCAAACGCGGCGACGAGTGCTGACTCATCATCCACATGTAAATTATTCATTAAACCTGCAGCCGGATCCGCCTATACGGGCCTCCTGATCAATTCCCTGTTCAACAACGACATGATCAGCTTTTCTGCTTCCCACCAGAAACAACCAATCACCATCGCCGCCATAAGCCTGGTAACTATCCATCAAAGTCTGGTAACGCACCCAAAGTGTAGCCTGAACGCATAACTCAGCACAATCTTTATTCATCTATATTAAAGGACATTTGGAGCAAGTCAAAGAGATTTTAGAAAGGGATAATGAAGGCTGACTGAACTTGTTAACGTGGGTCAGGTTTTCCAGATGGCACATGTAAATGGATTTTCATGTGTGTGGAGTTCTCCACATGCATGGCTGAGCAGACATAAGCACCCCCCTCATCTCCCACTCTCTGATCTGTTAGACCTTGTCCTCGCCTCTTCATGTGTCAGTCTAAGGTAATTGTAGCTACAACGCCCGGCGAGCGAGAGACACGTTAGAGGGATGTCCCGAGGAGGAAGCGCACGCCAGCAGATGGCTTTAATATGGAGCAAATTAACAGTCGGATCTTTCACACGAGCGCTCCACCCAGGAAGAAGATCGTGTAGAAATGCAAAACGCCAACCGGCCAGCAAACTACAGCGAAGGAGTACGAGGAAGTAGTGGGATCCCCCCTTGCAGTTTTCACTTTTCCCACAGAAAGTGTGCAGCATGAAGGAATCTTATGTTCAACTTGGAAGAAAATCCCCCTCCTCCTCAAACCTTCTGTTCACAGTTTCACTATCACTTTTTTTTTCTATTACAGACAGATTCTTAGTTCAACACTGAGGTTTAAAGCAAAATAACAAGAGGCACAAAGAAACTAGACGGGTATTTATTTGGACAGCTCTCCTACCAAGGCCAGATGAAGTGTGGACTTTAATTAGCCAAGTGCAAGATCTTGATTCTTTTCCCTTTTCACACATTCTGCTGTTGATTTACTTCTATTTTTGTTCATGTTTGTGCTTAACATTGGTGTCTAGAATACTTTGGTATACAGAGAAGTTGTGGACTCGCATGTCCAGGACCTGTGGCTGTAAAACAAGCCCACATCATTCTGCCTCCACCACCAACTGTGGCAACTGGTGTGAACTTGTTGTTCCAATATGGCTGAGGAAGATTTGTGATTTAGAAACACCATTTTTTGTTCTGCTCTTGTGGTTCATTCAGATTCATCTTCTTCTGAGAGAGGAGAGCGTCCTCTCGGCAAACCTGTCATTAACTTTAACGTGCTAACTGGGCCGTTAGAGTCGGGGATGGAGATCTAATTTTCTAGGCGCAGCTGTGACTTTCCGGTGAATTGCCTGGGATGTTCACTTCTAGGAATACTGTGAACGTCTTCAAGTTTATTCCGCTTGTGACTGAAGTGATGGGGCCTGTAACCTCACTTCACGATGTTTGGCTTTATAACCCTTCCCAGATTTATGGGCTGTAACAATTGCTTCTTTAAGGTCATTGTGGATGTCTTTCTCTCAGTGGATTCTCCGAATCAGCGGTCACGATTGCTGATGCTTATTTGATCATCTGTATCAGGCTGCTACATTTCACACACGGTTATTCTATTTTTTTAATCTGCATTGTGTTCTTCTTTACATTGGGGGATGTAAAAATAATGCAAGAACACTGTGAGAATCAGCTTCTTTTTTTTATTACAACCTGATGTGGAAAACCATAAAATTGAACTGAAACCGTTTCCTTTCCGTTTCCCATTTCTGTACTCTCTCTATCATGTTACTATAGACTGTCCCCACATCAAAATCCCTCACTGTTAAGGACCAAACCCAGTTTTTCCTTCGGGAAGTCAAAGGGTAATCCGTCTCTGCACCCCATTGGCTAACAGTACGTTCTAGTAGTCGGTGATTGGTCGGGTTGGGCCACATGTTCTGTGCTTATCCTTGCCCTCTGAGGTTAAGCAGCAGAAGATATGCGTCAGAGTGGAAACACTACTGACCCACTTTTAGATATAAGTACTTTACATGTCATGGTTTAAAACACACTCTTTATCCTTTACTTACAATGACATTATAAGTCGCCCTTTTTGTCTGAATACTCTCTGCCAGTAGAAAGCTTTTAATGGCTTAATCAGAAATCAGGGGTGTAATGTGTGTTTTAATAACTCGTTGTCTGTCATATAGATACATAACATTATGCTTCTAACTTATTTACAGTTTCGAGTAATGAACATCCAGTAAAACAGTCTTAGGCAGCTGTGAGGATGGTTTATTTTTGCTGCTGTGGAAACTGGACCTAGAAACAGACCTAATGATCTCAAACCAGTGAATAATTTAAGGAGCAGATGCTGCACTAAGGAGTTAAGTCACGTAGGTGACGGCTCTCTAGCACATTCCAGGCACACATGCAGGCGCGTCTCATATTTTAGACAATTTCTGACAAAAACTGACTTGTTTTAGTAATTTCAGAACTTTATTCTTGGCAACTGTGGGTCACAACAAATGAAAACCCAAAGCTCAGCGTATAGGAATGTTACTAAGAACCAATAAAAACATTTTTCAACACAAAAACGTACAGTCATGGCAAAACTGGTCACTGCTCAAAAGCTGGTAGTCCACACATATAGTGAGAGGACTAAAAAAGCAAATGAGATGAAAACGTGTCAATGTACTTTATAGTACATGACCTCAACGCTTGGTTTGGCTCTGTTTCCATAAACCACTGTATGAAAAATCACTTAACTAATCAGGCACAGAGACGTCATGCTCATTACACCAGATATGGACACCGTGTGCCGACTGTGAGCAAAAGCCAATTTCTGCTGGAAAAGGAAATCGGTGACACTATAAAGCTCGACAGCTTGAAGGCTCTTTGCTCCACAGTTTTCTCAGAGCTACAGCCATCACTGTTACGAATATACGTTTTCCTTCCACTCAACTTTCCACCATAAGTTCTTATTATGGCTTTCAGCTGATGAAGATCCAAAAATCCAAATCAGTTACTCCTAAAACTACAACATTACAAGATCAGAACAACAACAACAACAACAACAACAAAAATGAATAAAACAAAACAGAATAGTGGCCTGGTGAAAAGCGTAGTCACGGATCATATAATATTTACCCTAATTTGTTGTGGGAGGAGTATTTTTTCTTTCCACTCAACTTTATATTAATATGCCTTGATATAGCATGCTGGACTGTCAGCTTTGTGGTTTACCCTCACCAGTGAGGATTTGTGTATAATCTTAACATAATTCTGCATTAAACACTCTATTTTTCACATTTCTTATATTTTATGATGATTATGTGAGAAACAAGTTTTGGGATTTTGAAACCATAATCATCAAATTGAACTAGATGAGTTTGTGTGCAATATCCATATAAAATGAAATCACATTTTGTTGAGATTCACCTTAATTTGAAACAAAGTGGTTTGATGATTCCTTTAGTTTGTAAAACTTTTAATCTCCTTTTCCCTGGAGCTCTGCAATAAAATGTGCTGCTACAACTGCATTACGACTAAATAGCCAATTAATCAAGTGCATCGTTAAAAGTAAAACAAATGGTGGGGAATCCTGTTTTCCCATCGCATTATGTAGTTTACAAAGACATCCCATTGTTCTTTTCTCATTAACAGGATCCTGTTTGTCCTGAGGCGCTACCGACTCATCATTAAAAGCAGAAAATGGAAATCTCTCGTTTCATTCTGGTTTGATAGAGCTTCTGAGGACAAACTTCTGAGCAGAACCTTGTTTTGTAACCGAGCCTCAGAGTGGGATTTTAATTAGACGCAAGTGCCTTAAGGTTACATCATGTTTTCATGTTTCAATGCCTGTTTCTGCTCAAGGTGGAGCAGAGAATAAATCCTGCTTTTTTTAAAATATTTGATTCATGTGAGTCAGTAAGAAAAAAGTGCTGAAGTGATTTTTGTTTGAAGCCTTGTGTCGTTAAATAAAAACACATTCTCAAGGTCTGACAGCAGCTGTGGATGAACAAACCAAAGGGCAGATTTAACAAAATTTAGACGGCCATGTTGATTTCGTCGCTGTGGATTCATCTTTTTTCCTCTCCACCCATTTACTATCTTATAAATGTTCTGGTTTAAAAACTGGGGAGACTTGTAAATGTAGAACATTCTCTCAGATGTCCTTAACTAAGGCTAATGTACAAGTACTCGAGCTAAATATTTCAGCATCCTCTCCCTTTTCAACTGACTGCTGATGGGAGACAGGCCATATTCAAATTAATGGAAGAGAAAAGCAGGCCTTGAACACTGCAGAAAGATCACTACTCCCAATAATTTGACTCATAGATATTCACATCGAAACGACCACTTGTTATCCCAGTTTATTCAGGAAACGCCTGAGGTCTTTGAGCTGCTTGATGCTCCAAAAAGAAATCTGAAGCTAAAATAAAAGGAAAAACATGAATGCTGTCATGATATTTCATCTTTTTTTTGTTGACACATTCGATTTCAGACTAAACAGTTTGACCAGCTGAGGGATATGAGACACAACAGCGGCATCCATCAAGTAAACCACAGGCATGGACGACAACAAAGAACAAACGTTGGAACAAACCAAAGACTTTGCTGCCTTTAATGACATTGAGACCGAAGGAAGCGACAAAGCACGGTTATATTACCAATAAACACACACATGCATGAAGAACAGGATTTCCTGTTGATAATATCATGATTTACATGATATTATCATAATTTCAGCCCAAGACTGAAACGTCTCAGACATGTAAACTAACAGACCTTTGTGTAAATTAGCTTCACACGCTCCAGAGCACTGATATGGTCTGATGTACTAAGTGCTATAATTAAATGACAATCATCTAATGAGCCTTATTATTATCAGGAGCTACTCGCACGCCGACATCAGCCGCAGAAAACGGCATATCTCAGGACAGCAGTTAACCGTTTTCCACATCGTCAACCCAACAAGTCAGTGGCTGACAGACCAAAGCCCTCAGCAGGCATCGATCAAGCAGAGCTCCGGTTGCATTGAGAGGTTTGCTTGATGATACCAAAACTGTATTCCCATCAGTTCTGCCAGTCACCAAGTGCCTTCCAGCTGCCTAGTTAGGAGTAAGTTCATTTAATCCAGCAAGCCCTGTAATGGTGTCCCAATAGTACCATCACTCGTCCTGGCATTTAAACACAATTAAAAGCCCAAGACGAGCAATATGTCTGTTTACTGCCTGCGAACCCAGCAGAGTGCTCAAACAAGCTGGGTCCTTCTAATTGTTCACGTTAATCTGGACGGAGCACACCACAGCACTTCAAGTTAACTTTATAGGTTAGAAGATAAACAGACGTTAGAAAAACTAAGGATATCCCATAATTCTGAGGGTTGTAGGATGAAACCTTTAAACACATCTTTTGGTGAGGTTTTTGTAATCTCTTATAAATTTTGAGGAGTTTTGGCCCACATTGTATTGACTCATTAAGGTTTTTGAGACACAATGGAGCCCCAGCATTGGGCAAATTTGCTAAAATCTGCAAATATTTGAGACCAACTCTGAAAGATGTTGAAAGCTGCCATATACCTCAATAAAGTGGAAATTGTTTTAGCACTACTGCAAAAACTAACACATACGGTCTTCTTTATTTCCATTCTTGGGGGTCCAGCCAATAAGGACCAAGGAAAATGAATTCTGCTCTTGGATTGGCTGCTCTGCAAACGCCAACTTGTCATGTAGGGCTGAGCATGTATTTCAGCTTCCCAATCTGCATTTTCTTTTTTCTTTTGAGTATTTTAGATATACTCTAAAAGATAATCAACAAATGTACGACGGAGTATTAGGGCCACGCTAAGAAAAATAACATTTTGAGAAGAAAGTCATAAAATGATGAGAATGCAGTCATAATATTATAAGAATAAAGTCTATTGATATATTAAAGTAATAATATTACAAAGATAAAGTTGAAATAACACAAGAACAAAGTCATACAAAATGTGAGAATAAAGTCATAATATTACCAGTATAAAGTTCTACTGTCATGACTTTATACTTGTAATATTATGACTATTAATGTAATTAATTTTTTTAATTTTCTCAGTGTGGCCATAATACTCCATCGTACAATACACAAATTTTCCCTGAAATATTTGGAGTTGCATCAAAATCCACAGCTTAATTCCAGAGTGGGAGGGTTTCCTCTATATTTTCTCTTTTTAATCCTACAAAAACAGCAACAGTCAACTTACTTTTCTCCATGAAAATGCGTATTAGAATAGTTTTAAATTTTTTTTTTAGAAACTTTCATATCAATATAAGCGGGAAAAACAAACTTAACCTTAACTAGTGTTTTCATTTCTTCCCCATCCGGCTGGAACAAAGGCAACTCAGAGAAAGGAGGTGTGGGTGGAGGTGAATGAAGGAGAGGAGCTGCACACATGGGAAAGATGAATGTCACCAAGCAGAGCAGTTCATCATCTCAGAAACCTATCTGAGGGCTGCGGTCAGGCAAAATGTCATCCCCAACTCCCCTCCTATATTCAACTGTCAAGGTCAGAAGACGTTGGAGGAATGAGGGATGCAGAGGCATGGAGGAGCAGGACAAACTCAACCTGCGTTCAGCCCTCAGCTAACGGTTAGCTAGGAGAGCGGAGAAACAAAACAACAAACAAAAAACTCACATACCAGGATGGACTCGCGAGCAGCGGGTGTGGTCTTATCAGTGAACGTGGAGGAATGTAAAAACAGTCAGACACCGTCATTGAGCTAATCAATATGTAGTGAAACACATGAAGGATCCGGTTTTACTTTGGGATCCTTCCCCCAGTAGAGAATATCACCCATAGAGGATATTTGTGTGACTGAATTGAAATAAAGTGCCTCAAGATGACTGCACTGAATTAAATGTGTTAATAATTGAGTAAGTTTGTGCCAGTGAGTGTGGATATACTGGACTTTACTTAAAACTTTGCCAAAGTGACTTATCTCTTTTAGTTGATTCAAAACAGATTTTAATACGTCACAGACCAGACACTTAGTGGTTTAAAAATGAGGGATTGCAAACTAAAGTAAGACATTTTTTTTAAACATTAAAGCAAACAGACATGATGACCTAATTCCTCACTTGCTTCCTTGTTTTATTGCACTACGGGCAAGAACATAATAAAGTAATGAGGAAGTGATAGAGATGTAACATGGACTTTAATCCAAGGTCGTCTAACTCTTTTCTCGTAACTCACGTCCCTCTTCATTTACAAGAGATCTTAAACTAGTTCATCGCATTGTAAAATATGTGTTAGGGCTGCATGTAACTGTAAAATGTGTCTCATTGTTAGTCAGAAAGTAAAACACAAGGTTATTTGGCCGTTAGCAAATGTTAAACGTACAGAGATGGCTGAGTTTACTGGCACCTCTGTGGAAAAACGTTTTGGTAGTAACATATTCTGACATTTCTTGAAAATGTAACACAACCATTAACTTGAGTGTTTTTAACAAAATCACCACTAATATATGTTTCTGGTACTGAAGTGGTCAACATTTTGTGCCACTGCTATTCGGCCCAGAGCATCAAAAATCCTGCCAAAAAGATATAAATTATGGCAATCTAGAATTATTCAACTAGAATCACTTCTTTTGTCTTTAAATTTTTACCTTTTTAATGAGGTAATCTCGCTAAGAAAAGTCTCAAACTTTATAGTTAATCTAATCCAATACAAAAGTTAGCAAAACAGCATAAAACATATTCAAATGTGTCTGGGAATGTTGTTTGCCCAGAATGAAATAGGGAAGTTGTAATAAAATCATGATGAAATTACAGTAAGTGATTAAAAGAAAAAACATTTGTTTAGCTTTGGCCTCAACGACCACAATAAGGACCAATTTGCCACCATGTCTCCCCAAAAACTGCGGCTCTGATGAGTTATTTGCATGAGTTTGGGGAAATGCATCCTGTGCATCCAACCACGTTGTCTCTATGTGACAGATGGGCCGGCCTCAGCCGAGAAAAACGGGACCAAAAATGAGAGAAAACCGAAACAGACACAGTTGAATGAAAAGGCAAATATAAAAGTTGTCTAAAAGCAGAAGTCATCCTGCAGTTCTAATTTTGGCTGCAGCACCTGGCGCTGCACGCTCACGTGGGATCAGCAAGGCGGAGAAAAAAAAGAAAAAAAAACACGTCTGCGTGACATAAGTCTCTATAAAATCAGGAGGATGTGAGAACACAGTTTACATTGACTGACAGTTTACCGGAAATAGAAAGAAAATGTGATCCACGCTCAAAAATAGATGTGAAACACTTATGAGGTGAAAATTGGTTAGAAAACACACCGCTGCAGAGTGAAAGCCTGCAGATGCACAAACTTAAACCTCTGGAAAGGAGGTAACAAGGTGTCGTAATGAAAATTTGGAAAGGAAAATAACACCTTCTCAGAGCAAGAAAATTACACACTTTGAACACCACAGCGAGTACTTCATGTTAGAAACCCGCCCCATCGGCATTCTTCTCTGAAATCAGCCGAGTAACGATAAGAACGCAGCGCTCCGAGAGGGTTTGGCAGGAGAACAGCGGGGCGTCCCGACTCCAAGCGCTCAGTCCAGAGCCAAGCATTGTTGGACTCATCCGAGGAGGGGAGGGGTGCGCTCTGCGCCTTCTGTTCTCCGGCCAGATGTTTCTTGTTGTCTGGCTAAGTGGGTGGGGGGGGAGGGTGAAAGGGAAGGAATTACACAACTCCTTCACTTACTCTACCTCCCTCTCTCTGAATGTTTAATCCATGGAGGGCTTTAAGCTGAGCGGGAAGTGGGAAGCGGAGCATGTCCTTAGGAACGGTGAGGGAAAAACTTGGGTAAACAGTCAAAGTGAGTCTAAGCCAAACTGCATTTCACAAGCAGAGTCACTATTGTTGCTTAGGGGAAAACAAACAATAGTTTTTACCCTCAGGGGAAGAATTTCAATCACCAGCTACCTTCATCCTTTGAGGCATCTCAACCACTGTTAGAGCATCTCATACTGATTATTTCCACTTTGCTATCAAGTCACACCACGGCATCTCACATTTGTCCCAAAACGTCCCGATGACACCTGAAATCTGCAACACGTAATCCACGATTGTTGTTATGGATGATGTGTTTGGGATTATACTTCAGGTTAGATTAGGCTAATTCATAAGAGTTTTAGCCTAATCTAAAACTCTTGGGTATTAGTGTGGATTATTTTCTTAATCCACACTATCCACTATTTCTTAAATAGTACTACTACTTTCCCTATTAGGGATTATTTTCTGATATCAACATGTACTTGTAAGGCTTAGACACTTAAATGTAGTGAATGCTGCCATTATTCAAGTTCCTGTCTGAGCTGAAGTCAGTGATTAGATTTTCATGAACTAATTTCTGTACAAACAGATCCAGAACAACCAGGAAGTGAACAAGGAAGAGTTTTATCAGATGTCATTCCAGCTTAATGATAAGGTTAGCAGCACCTACAGAGACAGTTCACTTTCTTGTTTTAAGTTGGGCTGAGGACAGTTCTGATGAGACGTAAAAAGAACAATCAGTACAGTCATCAGGAGAAATTACCACGTTCCTTAATTATACCACAATAATTGCTGGAGCTATCTTTAGCAGAAATTAATTGAAGTAATTGCTTTTTGTCTGATTTCTGTCGGTCTCTCTCAGCTTACTGGGGAGAAATTTTCTACCGCTCTTCCCGGTATTTTGTTGGGATTTTAAGAAGCGGATCACAAAGCAGCACGCTTTACTAATATAAATCTGAAAAGTGTGGCATGCATTTGCCTCGAGCCCCTGTGTAAATATTATATAGAACCACTTTTGACTGCAATTGCAGTTGCTGCTTTCTTTTTTACTGCCGCATGAACTTTAAAGTGTTGACACAGAGTCTCCGTAAAATCTAGGGCTGGACTTTGACTAGACCATTCAAACACAATTTATTTAAACCATTCGACTCCAGCTTTATGTTTTTATAAACCTCTCCACCTGTTTCCAGTAGCAGTAGGCATTTGCCATGTTGTTTGGCATTTATTGTGATAAGTTTCTTATAAGAATTCTGATTCATCCCAATAAATTCCAAATAATGATGTTTAAAATCCCCCAGAACGCTTCGCATTGCTTAGCCATTTTCTCCACTGTGTTCAATGTCTGTATATTGGGAAGTTTCTAGAGCAGAAATTATCCTTTAACTGAAAAATATGACAAACAATCCACTAAGTTCATGGGGAAAAATCAGTGGCAAGACCCAGAACAGGTGCATCACATATTAACTACAAAATATATCGACAGTGCATTCTTTAAATCCCCCACACCGAGGCTTCTGTTACCCAACGGGTCCAAAGCTGAAACAAAAAAAAAACAGATAAGTGGATCCCAGGACCGACACGGTGTCTGTAAATGCAGCTTGTTGTCCCGGTTTTAGCACATCTTTGTCTGCTAATGGAGGATAAGTTGCTGAAAACCAGACGAGCTGCGAGCGTCACTTCGAGGGACATGCTCAATTTCACAAGAGAACGCCACTAAAAGCGTCTCCTCAATCAAATTCTCTTTCTGTTTTCTCTCTCAGTTTGTTTCTCCCCCCGAGCCTCTGCCATTAATTCTAAATTGTTTAGCTTTCCTGCCTTCACACACTGTTGCTTTCATTATGCTAACACCAAGCTGGCGTCTTTCCCCCCCTCCACCCCACTTCTCCTTTACGTCTTCAGATGGGATTGAGGATGCTCACCTGCCTTTCTTTCAGCTGCCACTTATGAGAAATTGGTTTTTAGAAATGTCATCAATCAGGGGAGGACTGGACAGCGCGCCAGCGTTAAAGAAAACCGAAGCAATCGTCAATATCATCCGGGAAGAGGAAAAAAAAAAACAGCCTTCCTTTCTTTTGCCTCTTGCACTAAATCAAATGACTAAACTGAGGAATGTGATGATAAGTGGTTAAAGCAGAGCGGCTTTCAGTGCTTGTTAAGGTTTAAGGATCTTGATGTCCAAAGAAAATACTAAACCACACAGAGTTTCTGCATATTTCACATGGTTCAAGCCATTTTACCAATTCTCAGTGGGAATATGGACATTTCCAGCACCTTGCAACACCAAGAAATATCTTTATCTGAAATAATAAATAGCCTACATGTTTAAGATGTGGATTTCACATCTTCATCCCTACATTGCATTGTGCCCAACAATAATTCACAATTCTTGCATTTGTTCTCAAAAAGGTAAGACGGAAGACTCGTAACATTTACCAACTAAAACTTAAGGCGGTAGCTGTTACAGTTAGCGATGTGCTAATGGCTAATGAACGTACTTTAAAACAGCTTTAAAATGCCATCATATGTTCTTGGTTTCAACTGGCTAAAAAAAGGAAACTGTAATTTTATTGAGCTGTTTAGTGCAACTCCTCTCAGTCTCTCAGCACACAGATGGTTATGGCTCCGTTCATGAATTATTAATGACTTTTCAGAGCACTAAAGCTCATTATGGGAAGATTGTCACTTTTTTTTTTGCCGTTTTTTTATACATTTTTCCAACATTTACTTACAGCACATAAAAAAACATTTAACAGTGGGAGCTTTTTTTAAATCAATGTTGTGTTATGGCTTTGCAGCTTGAAAAGATTATTCTGAAGTTTCTCATTTCTAAAATGAATACAGCTGAAGATGGAGTGTGACGTTTTGCAGACGGTGTCGTTGTGAAGGGGTTTGCTTTGTCGCATTATCGAAATCAGATCCGAGTCATCTCTATTAAATGTTTCCCTGGCCCCCATTTTCTGACAAAGAGCTCGATAGTATGCAAAAATTATACATTAATTACTAAAAAAGAGCCTGATGAGGTGGGTTTACAGCAGCTGTCTATCACAGCATTTTTTTATTACGTTTCCAAAGCCCACACCAGCTTTACTGTGTTGCGCATGTCCTTGAGGATGATTCAGAAGTTGGAGGTGGTGGAGAGGCGTTTTATCCCTGCATTGCATTCTGGGGTTTGCTTCTTTAAGCCTATAATCACTCATCAAACTAATTTACTATGTGAGAAATTGGATTAAATCTAATAACAAAACTCCCAGCCAGAAATTCATGCTGAGCAGTTTATTAGTGTTGAAAGAGTCTGATTAGTCAACGGGAAAAAAACATGAATTTTACGTGTTTTCCTAAATCAACAGCAAAGAAAAGGGGAGGAAAAAGACTGTTTTTATAGCGTTACATCTGAATTGGTAACATATGCTCACACTAGGCCAGGAGGGGATTCAGGTGGTGAGACAACCTCAAGTTCAGATCAGTTCAAAATGAAAAACTTAAAAATAAATCTAAATTTTGTTATCCGATTTAATAACTAAAAATTTCCTCATGACAGGTTAAGGCTTCTGTGGCACCACAGCAAAACATGACATGTGCAGTCTTCCTTATTTCTGCATTTAAGGGTTCGGTCAATCAGCACCGAGGGAAATGAATGGTGCTCCTGGATTAGCTACTTTGCAAATGCCTTTCGAATATTTTACATTTGCTCTGCGAAGAAATCTGTGAATTTCTCTGAATAATTTTCCAGTAAAAAAAAAAAAATAAATCTGCTATTACTGAACCGTGTGTGGGTAAATGTCTGCTGTCTCTAAGCAGAAATGTTTCTCTATTGTGTAAACAGTCAACAAACCCTAACCTAACATATATCCACATACATCTGAGGGAAGCTCATGAACTGTCAGAAAAGTATGCTGAAAATATTTTAGCAAAAAAATGAAGTCATAAATCTTAAAATCTCAGGTAGTACCAAAATGCTCAATTTGCTTGTGTTCCAAAAAATGCCGTTACATTTTAGGGTTAATTGTGCTCGTTTCCCCACACATATCCGAAATAGTTTCACAGCCAAGAACAAGTACAAAGCACAATCCTTAGAGGACTAAACAGAAAGCATCAAAACGGCAACTGGGAGAAGTTTAAATTAAAAGTCACAAAGCAGCGTCCCACAGATGGAGCGTGAGGAAATAAGCTCTTCCGCTCCCTCCAGCCCACAACGCTGTTCCACTTTGTTTGCATGATTAACAAGGGAGATCAATAAGCACCGGCCCTTTACGGGACTGAGTGTAACATTGCAACCCTACCTTTGTGCCCTTCCAATCCCACAGCTAATTATGTGATATGATCAATACATGTCAGTAATGGGATATTGGTGCTTCTTGTGGCAGTTCAGTGGCAAAAAGCCCAGGGGAAAAAAAAAATGTAGTGCTACAGTCCCTAATAAACACAGCTATTCTTAGGAGGCACCAGGCAATGACGAGCGCGTTATCTGCTTCCGTTTGGAGAAGAGATAGAAAAAAATATGAAACTGTTTATCTTTCCCTGTGTTTGTGAGTATGGAGAAGAAGAAGAAGAAGAAAAAGAAGAGGGAGTTATGATTTGGATGCTGTGCCTCTCCCCCAGCCCAGATCGTTATCTGCTCCCAGTCAGCAGGAAACAGCCACAAGCAGTCTGCCACAACAACAACACCACCACAAACGAGACCAGCAAAGTCCCCATATCACAGGGTAAATGTTGTTCAAGACGGCGGTCAATAAAAGCAGAAAGGCAGCCAAGGCCAGGCAGAAATGGACTGCTGTAAAAAGAAATAAAAAATCACATACTTCAAACCGTTTTGATTTCCTATGATTGAGAAGAACAAGAGGAGGAAGATCCAGCCATCTGTCTCGCTCTGACAGGGGGAAGCACTGTGGCCTCTCCTCTCCCGTTTCTCCGCGGAGTGACGGTGCCCAGCGAAGCGTGGCTGGCACCAGAAGCATTCAGGCGCCATTCCGCTGCAAGCCCATGCAAATGAACCCCCTCAACAACCACTATGCAGATGGAGCCACTTTATAAATCAAACGGTGTCCATAAGGTTCGGTGATCCTCGAAGCTGGCTGCATGTCACCATGGAGGGTCGGTTTCCCCTCTAACTGGCATGTTCCCCACAGGTTCATAAGGTAACGGAATACATTTTTGATTTGATGAGCTAAATAACTGAAGAGTATTGGAAAACAAGAAATGGTACCAAATCTGAAAAGTTTGGTGTGTGTATTAGCCCCTTTTAACGTGATACCCATAAATAAACTATTATGCAACTAGTTGCCTTCAAAAGACATCTAATAAGTAGACGAGAGTCCACCTGTGTGGAGGTTAATCTCTATACGAATACAGATGTTCTGTCAGATAGTCCACAAATTCCACAAGTCTGACCTTTATGGAAGAAAGGTAAGAAAAAAAGCCAGAAGGACAAGTCTTATTTGTACCAAGGTATATTATATATTGCCATTTTAGACTTGATTCATTTTGTGTTTACAGTGAACCCTCACCAAGGTCCAGTATTCATTGAGTCGATGAAAACTGGAAGCGTTTGAAAGCACGTGCAGCTTGGGAAGCTAAAATAGAGAGGTGCAAAGCTTCTTGACATAAACCATTTATTTTTCTTGGTGCTGATTGGCTGTGCCTCTAAAAGCAGAGATATGGAAGATTGTAGATATTAGCTTAAAATGCAAGTTAATGCATTTTAAGGTATTGTTGGGGTCTTAACTATTAAAAAAGGCAATTATGCACACTTTTAGAGGTAGTCTAAATATTTGCAGGTTTTAGCTACACTAGGATGGTTGTGGTCCCTAAACCGGACGGACACCAGAGAGCCACTGGTTGTTATTCCAATAAAATACACTGAAGTTTGAGGTTTAGCTTTAATCTGCCTCAACATGACATCACTTGAATTATCCCTCTCAATCAAAGGATTAAGTCAGCTTGGAGTTCCCCGTATAAAACACATAAGCTCTCACATCTCAGACAATAAGCCGTCCCCGAGGAGCGCAAACAGAAGAAAGATGGACATTAATGTACCACAAGCTTTAGGTGGAGCAGAGTGTTTAAATGCAATTGATGAAATATGTGGCTCTGGTTTTTCAGAACAGACTGGCTGACTCATGCACAGTCTGTCCAGTGTGCGGGGGGAAAAAAAGCAGCGGATCGCATTTTTACAATGTGCATCACGATGCAGTAACACCATGACCGCTGTTAAACAGATAAAATGAGTAAGAAAGAAGGAGGATATGTTCAAGTTAAGGTACAAAAAAAAATAGAGAAAAAGTAAGAAAATATGAATCACTGACCAAACGTTAAGCAAATTCTCTTTACAGATGTTTGAGCCTCGTTAGCAGTAAAACACAGTTTTATGTTCCCAGATACCACCATCAAGGTTTCTTCACTCCTTTAATTCTTCCAGTCAGCTTTCTACTCTTTGGACTTTTAGCCATTATTTCATTGGTGTGTGGAGAACTGAGTATGATCTCAAAGTCTGGCAGGATTATTTTCTGCTCACTGGGGGGATAAAGAGGTCCTTATGTTTAATTAGAGCTGAAAAATATACTCAACTGTAAATCCTTTTGATTTTACAAAACAACTTCAAATAGTTACTAGAAAGTGGTAGATTGTTCCAACACAGAGTTCAATCCCTGCAGGAAGCTGGACTTCCTTATAATAATAATAATAATAATAATAATAATAATAATAATAATAACCCTGTTCAGTTTTGTTCAACACATTGAAGTTTGACTAAAAGAAAGCTTGAAAATGCAAGGTAACATATCGGACCTAATTTGCATTTTTTAGGAAAATTAAGCACCAAATTTCCAGGGTTAGACCAGTGCACAATCACTGTCATGGATAGGTTTGCAGAATATTAACAACAACATGGAGCCGATTTACCAGCTCTCCCAGCTTTCCTTTGACAAAATGATTTCATTTTCTGGCGCATTAGTTATCATCCGACATAAATTGAGTTTTATAATTAAAATATTGTCCAATTTTGGCAGCTAATAGAATTTAAAGATTACAGCACTGAAATATTTCGATCCAATAATTCAAACTTTACTTCCATCTTTCACAAAGCTGCAAAACTGTAGGTGTGAGAATCCATTTGCACGTCGTACACACTGACAACAGCTACTTAGCCGTTTTACCATTTGAGACTCAACTAATGCTGTTCTGCATTCTTCCTGCAGAATGGGAACTTTTACAGCTTCGCATTGATTTATTCTTATCAGAGCCTATGGTATACCACCAGATGCTATCTTAGTAATGAAAGTGATAAAGAAAAGAGACGCAACACTCCCTGCTCCACAAACATCTTAATCTAAAGAGAAATATTTTTCTCTTGCAGCTCAGAGTGCATCGCATGGCACATAAAAAAAATATATTACACAGACGGTTAATGAGAAGCAAGAGGTAATTTTGTTTGTACGTCTAATAAAAGCATATCATTATGGAGAGCTGTTGATGTGTTAGCACCATGTTAAACAGAGTTGTCTTGTATTGTAGCAAAATCTCACACTCCAAATGTTTTGAGAACATTAACCTTTAATTTGTGTCCATCTTTCAGTGGCGATTTTTATATAAAATAATAATAAATCAATATCTATACCAGTGAAACAAAAGCTTATACTTTACCTTATAAGATACACAAATGCCAATTACATCATGCTAATTATTAAGCACGGTAGAGGGTGAGTGATGTTTTGGTCTGTTTTTTCTTCAGCGCTCCAAATGATGGACTGAATGACATTATGAAATCTTTAAACTACCAAAACGTTTTAAATGAATCCTGACACACAAAGCGCAGCTGCAGCGTAGCGTCACATATACAGATGTACACTTTTCAGCAAGTCCCTCCAGGCATCCCTTTAGATTTATTAACACTATTCAAATGTCTGATTTGTACGCCTGACGCGCAGATTAACTTTAAGAGGATGAGTCTCATCTGGATTAAATAAAATTGCACCAACTTAAAAAGAAGCAGTTGGACGCAGGCATGTAAAGCCCTCCTCTGCTTAGTGCTTTCCTCTTGTTTCTACGTTACAATGTGTGGTTTTTTGGTCATGTGGACGCAGAAGCTCATTTATATCAAAGCCACATCCTGACAATAGGCGGTCGTCCTAAATAAGTGAAACTGAACACTGACTTCTGCAGCTTGTCAGTGGTTGACGTGGTTCTTCCCAGACTCAAAAATGACATGCTATGTTTAATGGTTGCAGAAATAATCAGCGCATTTTACAACCATTGTCCGATATCAGATTTACGTTCCTGGCATTACATCCTATCACCGTATAAAGGCGACTCTGACTTGTAGCAGAGCATTAAAGTAGCGACATTATAGAGATAATAAAATGCACGTCTCATTATCTGACCAATTTAAAAGGAGGATCTTAAAGGTGTGCCTTTATGCACATGACATCACACTTCAGGTGCTGCAGGCATCACTGCATGACTTGTTATCCATAAACTATTATCATGTCTCAGAAAACATCGATGTGTGCTCTCCGTTTCATTTTCTTCATATATATATTGAGATTAATGTAAAGCTTTAAGCGTGAAGCCCTGATCTTCTTTGGCCAGAATTCCTGGTTAAATACAAAAGACAATTTATTCCATGATATTAAAAAAAGCAGATCAGAAACATGGTCAAAGGCTTGCAGAAAATGTTGCTTTTGTGCTATTTGTTTTGTAATTTTACTGTTTCGTCAGCTGGATTTTCCTTTGCAAAAGGGAAAAAGTTAAGAGAGTGTTAAAGAGAGCTGCAGCACAGAGCTCAAACATGTGGTTAAAGCCCTTCAGCCACGTACGTCAATGATTTATGGCTGAATAATAAATTCCTGTAGCTTCTGTTGGTGTCAAGCTGAGGCTCATCTTACAATCTAAATCACAAACTCTGATATTAAGAAACTAAAAGCTTGATTATTTTTAACACCAAACCTAAATTTGTTTGCCGTTTCATAATTGGAACAGCGAAAAAGCAAATTTTATCTCCTGAAGAAATGGAAAGTGTCACTGAAGCCGCAAGAAACAGCAACAGAAACTCTCTTTCAAAGATTCCTGTGACCTTAAGAGCAGGATCACTTCATAAAAAGGTTAGACAGCCCTGAGCTGGGACTCATTCCCTTATTGTCAATCCCATTAGCTTTCAGCTGCACTACCCCAGCTGTTCAAACCAGTGTGGATCTCTAATGAGCTCCATTAACAGTATTACCTGCTTCCGGTGAGCACTGGGGTCACGGGTCAACAGCAGACCCAACGCTGAGATTAAATTACCCCTAGGGGAGGCTGGGGGCGGCTGGGCAATTTAACCACTGCCATCCTCCGTTTTTCTCTAGTCGCAAACCGAAATGTGAGAACAAGCTGGATTTACTCTCCTGATATACTTTGTTCTGATCTCACTTCCGCCACAGTGTGGTGTACATCCGCCCGTAACCTCAAACAGAATCCAGACAAGACGATAAATGAGTCTTATCAAGAAAACAAGGATAAAGAGATCAGCTTCAATTATCTACACAAAAACAGTCCAATATTATGGCAGGTGAGAAAAAAAAATCCAGAAGCCACTTACACAACTTTGTGAGGGTCAAACAGCAGTGAGTTTTTGTTAGCCCAGGAAGGCAGCCATTATTTTTATTCGTCATCAAGCAAACAGCAAATAACCTACATCTGGGAACACATAACTTACATCCATTTTAATAGTTTGAACACAAAATATACTTTAACACAGATTCATGCAAAAGTAGAAACTGTCATAGATGTTCTGCAGAAGCTAATATCTACAGCCTTACTTATTTCCTGCCATTGGTAGCCAACGAGCGGCTGCTTAGCCAGACAATCTGCCTTGGTAGCAAACCTGCAGCAGGTTGTTTATTCTGCAGACGCACAATGCGATTGTTATATCTTGTTGCGAAGTTGTGTTTCAGATGTGAATCAAAAGCTGTAGATTTTTATCTTCTAATGCAGAGAGCCATGACTGTAGAGAACAGATTGGGATAACTGTGGTCGTTTACATCCTACACGACTAACTGACAGCTCACAGGAGCAAGTTGGAGAATGTGGTCTGAAAAGGCTGAGTTTTTATCGATGGGCTCTGGGTTATTTTTTTAATTTTCTAAAATTTGATTTACTGCCTTAAAAAAATAATAAAAAAACCAAATCCTATTTGCTATAATGATAAGAATTTCCTTTGAAAAGCCTGGTTTGCCAGGCGAGCGTGTAATGGTCGATTTCAAATCAGCTCTTGCTACTTGCTGTCATCAGCTAATCTGTCAGGTGGGAGCAGGACAAAAAAGAAAGAACCTGGATTGCAGTGATTGGAAGCAGCAGGCGCTGTGTGGGATCTGGAGCCCCGCGGAGAACTGGGAGGATTCAAGAGAGCTCGATTGGCTTGGCATGCAGCCACAACACAGGTACTGGAACATTTCTCACTCACGCATACAATTCCAAACGTAACAAGCACACTGAAAACAAAAGCATGGTACTACATGCATATCTGCTTCAGTCATCCCAAAGGCATTCACAGTAACCTCGCTGACAGGGTCGGGGAAGAAAAAAAATATATATCAAAGAATGAGAGGGGGGAAAAAAAACAATACAGCAAAACACAAAAAAAAAAAAAAGCTACAGAGAGCAAAGCCCTCTCTCGTCTCCCAGACACAGCTTGAGGCGCTGCACTATCGGCTCATACAATTTGAGCTGCTGAGAGTCTGCAAACACCAGGGCTCATTAGGTTTCTGTTTACAACCTTGAGGTGAAGATGAATAAACAATGAGAGCACAATGAAGGATTCATTGGGCTAGATAGATGAGGGTCAGCTAAACTCCTGTCTGAACAGATAAAAACATAAAAACATCTTAATCTCCTCCCACTCCCTGCACACATTTGATAAGTAACTCTGCAGTCCTTCAGAATATAGATTTTAATATAATTAATTGGACCTCTGGTAATGCTTGTTGTTGTGCTTCTTCTGCCTCATGCGCAGGTTTTGCACGGGGAACCAGATCATGTTTGTATACCAGCTCGGTCGTTTTCTGTTGCGTTTTTAACAAACCACAGATAGAAAGTGGGGTTTTTTGGAATTAAGCATTTTAGCCAACTATCGACACCTGTCAGCATTATTAATGTAGATGACCAACAAGAAATGGGAAAAGTTAAGGAAATTGTTTCAGTTTGTTAATGTTTGATTTCTGTGCATGTCCATAAGAGTCATAAAACTGAATCCATTCCAAAGATAAGAAGTCTTTGCAGAAATACAGGTAGACTGCGCTTTTAAACGTCTCAACTGGGACGCGGTTTGCAGACATCGTCCCTCTCTACATGTTAAAAATCGCCACTTAATTCATCTTTTTTCTTTAAACATTTGTTTGCATATTCCCCAAACTCAAATCAACTATAGAAAGCTACAAGCCTGACGAAACTTTTCACAGAAGAAGCTATAGGCAAGACAGATGTCCCCTCTGCTTCACATCCTTCTCATTTGGTTAAGCCACTCAGGTTGTGTGCTTCTAAGTATCAGAACACACACACACACACACACTCTGACCTTTTCCTTATCATAAATCACAAACTACCGTTCTCCTGCCAGGGTTTTGTTTAACCCAATTTGTCACTAAGGACACCTCTTCCACCCTCGCTGCAGATTTTCTCAGAAGGACCGGGAGGGCAATTAGTGGGTGGATCAAAGGATGCCATCCAGAGCTCTCCTTCGCCTTGTAATCATGGACGTCCACAGCTTCTGGAGCTGATAAGTGAGGGCTACAGTTTGCCTCAGAGCACGGGCAGAAAAGTGCCACTTTTCCAACCTACAGCCCTGGATTCAGAGTGAATTCTCATCTGAAGTCGCAAAAGATGCGAGACGTTCAATTAGTCTTTTGAATCCTTTACGTTTCAATCGCATAAATCAAAGTATCAAACTGTTAAAGTTCTTGAACATTCATTATGCTAAACCGAGTGACCGGAAATACAAATTTTGGTTTTCTTTTTATTATGCACAGGGGGGAGCGGGTGAACCCTGGTGCAACGCAGACAGACTCATGTGACACATATTCACACATTGCTGTGACAGAAGCAGGTCAGCGAAGGTGTGCTGAGAATATTTGACAAATGCGCCGTCAAACACCCGCCGCTCTCGAATGATGGCCGTTTCGACTCCCTCTGTAGCATAAGAACGGGAATAATCGCAACTATTTTCTCCAAGCTGGCAATTTTTATTCAGAATTCCAGCCAACCCTCACAAAGATGACTCAACATTCAGCAGACCTACTGGCACTCACGTCAGATTGGGGAGTGAATGAAAGCAGAATGAAACATTTTCCACAGAGCACTTTTCACTCTACTGCTGCGGTCGTGTTGACTTCCTGAGGAACCAAATGCTTCCTCATATTGATGTTGGAAGCATAAACAAGATTAAGTGAATGGGAAGCTCTAGACAAACGGAGGCACGTCAATGTAATCATAAAACCACGTCGGCTCATGTGTAATCTTAGTCTAATTATATATCAGGATGCCTGCTCATCCCAAATTCTCCTTTGCAGGGACATGTTTGCCTATTGTGGCATAAGGTCACTCTATGGGTCACAGAATCATCCATGAAAAGCTTCACATCTTCATACAGACATCTTTCATGCATATGGCACATATACGGTATAAAAAAAAGTTTTAATTTGCAGAATTTTCTGATGTTCACTCAATAAAAAGACAATGTTTTCCAACTAAAAAGAATTTAAATGAATTAGAATTAAAAAGAATTGTCCTGTGTAGAAATAGAGATTAAGAGTATAGTGTCTTGCCTTCCCATGCATGAAGTTGTTGCAAAACCTAAGAGCTCCTTCAGTGACAGATTGCTGCATCTGAGGTGCAGAAAGTAGCTTCATCCCATATCCCCCCCGACCCCCCATCAGCATATACACTTTATAACCCTCACAACTCCCAATAAACTCAAACTCAATAAGTGTTTATATCAGTGCAATCTTTTTTTTTATGTCTAGTAATCTGTTGCTGCTATCAGTGCACAGATATTGTAACATTGTAATTTTGAAGTAAGCAGTATTGTTTCTTCTATGTTGTAAGATTGCACATATTGCACAAATTCTTACTGTTATTTTTTCTGTTTACTTGCAACTTTCTGTTGCTACACCTAAATGTTCCCACAGTTGGACAAAAAAAAAGATACTTATATTCCTTACTAGTAAAATTTACTGCTTAAATAGGCAAATTATAAAGCAACATTTTGACATTGTATTCAGGGAAAGCTTTTATCTCAGTAAAACTATGCTACAGTTCCTCAGATTTAAACAAAATGGAAGTAAAGTAAAAAGAAAAAAAAACACTTCTGCATTGGTATACTAATATATGAGTAAGAATAGAAGCTGTTATATTTATTTTCTTTATATAAAATGCTAAGCGGCCTTAAAATGCTTGCAAAATAGTATATCCTGTTTCTATTCCTCATAACAGCCTAAATAGGGTGGCAAAGCTGCAACAACTTCCACATCTCAGTGTAAATGATTAAACAAATAAAATCTGAAACTTCCTCTTTTTAAGCAACATATCTTTTCCCACTTGCACAACTGGCTTGGTTGATAAAGTTGAGTTAACATCTTTCGAAGCAGATGAGAAGATGCTGAAGTCGCAGCAAAACTGCAAGATCATTTTGCTGACGAGGCAACATTTCTGGCAGACAGGTGAATGGCGATGAAGCGCTCAGACCTCGGCAGGAGATTTGCATGATTGCGTTTGTGATAAAACCGCCGTTGCAAACACAAAGCACGGCCCACACTACAGAGGTGATCTATTGTTTCTTTCATCCAGAACAAATCTGAACTTAATTGTGCAAATTTACGTTTTGTTGCTTGCTTGTTTCTGCAGACCACAGTTCTGCAACAACCGAGATGTGGGCTTGCTCTGACAGGAAGCCCTCCAAATCAAATGACAGAACACCTCAGTGGATGTCTGACCAGGTGAGAATCAAAACCAGCTAATTTATTTTAAGCACTTATTGATATTCAGATTGATAATTACTGCTTAAAGCTAATGAAAAAAAGCCAATATTATGGAAGAACAATAAAACATATAGATAATACAGAAATGTTGTGCTATGGACACACATTGCTTACTCACAAACTCCAAGTGGCTTGCATACACAAACCCAGAGAGGTATGTCAAATCCTTAAAAGACTATTCCTAAAGAAGCTAGGTGGTTGCACCGTGCTGTGTCCCAAAAACACTGATGAACAGCTTAGAGGAAGGAAAAACTGGGGGTGAAAAAGCTCCAAAGCTCCAATTATCATTGTTGCTTGTACGTCTTTTTTTTATTTTATTTTTTTTTTGTACCAGACTTTTTACTTCCACTAAAACTTTACGACAGGGAGATTGATGCTGCACTCTGAACAGCCAGCTTCCTTATTAATGGCCTTTCATGAATGGCGTCACTGACAGCCTGATGGACAACTGCCAACTCAGAATTCAATCAAATAATCGTGAATACCAGAACATGGCCACGATCTAACATTTGTGTTAAGGTTATTGCTAGATCACCTGCAATAATCAGCAAATGTAACTAAATTAAAGGCTTGAAACATATCACTATGTGTGTAAGAAATGAGTTTCACTTTTATCAACTTTCAGGTGATATTCTAATTTACGTAGATTTACCAGTACATACAGCAGTGCGATGTGTGTGTGTGTGTGTGTGTGTGTGCAATCAAGAACAGAGTCTGGGGCGTAAACCAAAACCCCTCATCATCTCTTTGAAGTTTGTTTTGCACAGACTTACCTGTGACATCTGGGGCCTGAAATTGATCTCCTTCAGATCCACCGATCCGGGGGAGAGGTTATGCAACATCTGGCACAGGAGCACCCCGTCCCGCAGCGCCTGTGCCAAGTCGAACACGACCGCCGAGGGCCACACGACCCGGTGGTTCGGGGGCAGGACCTTGCAGTCTATCAACCACCGCCCGCATTGTCTCCACTCCTCCATCTCTGCTCCGGAGACTCTCCTGGCAAAACTGACCGAGCCCTGGAACTGCTTCACAGCCGGCGGAGAGCTGCGTTTCTCGGCGCACGGGCAGGCACTCTGGTCGGCTTCCTTTGCGCTCTGGGTGTCTTGATCATTCACTGTTACTTCTGTAACGACGTGATGTCACAACTTTAGGTTAACAGCAGTAAGGCGCTGAGCTCGTATCATTGCATGTCATCTCTCCTGTGGTCCCAGCATGAAGGCTAAAGAGACAAAAATTCAGGAGAATTTTCTTCTCTTCATTCTCAAAGCCAAAAAAAAAAAAAAAAAAAGTTTATTTAAAAAAACCCAGTTCCCAAACAAAAAATAATCCCAACAGCAGAGAATGTGTGCGGTGTGAAGTCTCGTTTAATACTGAACAAAGCCCGGTGTCACTTACCGCATTTGCATTTTGCGTTTCGTCACAGCTAAGCGTGCAGGGGGGGAAAAAAACATGCCAACTTTCAGTATTTTTTTTTAAGCACAAAAATAAAATTACGCAGAGAAGTGAAGACAGAGGGAACAGCAGCTCAGTCCACAGCCTACACGTCGCTCACAAGGAGCGGAAACATGTCCAGCGGGAACAAAAAACAGAGGAGCTCGTGTTTACATTCTCCTCCGTTAAACGTCACGTTTCTGATACTTTGTATCGAACCTAAGCGCACGCGCCAAAACACCGTGGTACAGATTTACAGCCCCTGTTCTCTTCCGCTCCCTTTCCTCACGCGCTTCTCTCCCTCTCACTGGTTTCTTTTGGCAACGAGATGTTTCTGCGGTCCCAACTGCAACCCACTGCTCACATTTGACCCGTTGTGCCCCGTTTCAGATTCGTTCCAGACCCGGGAGATGAAATGAGCTCACAGCTTCCCGGTGGTTATCTCCTGCGAACTTACAACACGAACAGTGTGTCCCGACTTTCCCAAAGTGGATCCATACTCCATACAACAAAAAAAAACAAACAAAAAAAAAACAGAGAGAGACATGGGAGTTTCAGTGTTTTGGAAGTAGGAAAGTGAGAGTTGTCTATCGCCCCCTGATGGATAATGTGCAAACTGCAGGCGTTCAATTAAGATTTTGTTTGCTCACTGATTATAAATAAATGGAAGTGAAACATTATGTAAGTGCAAACTTAATTAACTATTTAGAAAACATTTATTTAACAGAAAAAAACATGAATGGAGAAATAGCAAAGGTATACCTGTACAACTCCTTATTTGTAAAGCTTTGGGTTTAACTTCAGCTGTTATTGCTTGGTAGGAGTCTATGCGCACGGACATCTTGTCTTTAAAAAGTTCTACCCAATCAGATCGGGAGGTCATCTCTTCTGTACAGTTAGTTAGTTAGCACTGGACTCAGTTATGTTATTCCAAAACTGCAATTTTCCTTTTATGAAGCCATTTTTTGTTGATTTGGGTGTATGCTTGTGATGTCGGAAAAATCTATCTTTATTTCCACCTTTCTAACAAACATGTAAAGGTTTTGGAAGTGTTTTTATTTTCATCCATATATCAAAAACCTCAGTTTCATAAAAAGAGAAGTCACCGGCCTCATGTTCCACCCTCATAGCACTTCCTCCCACACAGTTCTTTGACATTTTAACCAAGCGTGGATGTTTTCTTTCAAATCAAAATCTTTCATTTTTAAACACTATCAATTAGTCCAGACAGGTGATAATCTTTACATGCATGTCCTGTGATTTCCATTTTATGTTAAAAATCTCCTTGCAGTAAAAAGTGGCATCATGGGGTCAGTGTCCATGACAACCAAAGATTGGTTTGAAGGAAAAATAAATAAAAAGCAATAACCTTACAGAATCATGCACACCCTTCAACCACTACTTTCCTAAAGCACCTTTTGATTCAATTTTAGCATTCATCCTGCTTCGGTCGCAGTCTAGCAACGCTCCATCTCTTCTTGGTAATATCTCCCCGCTCTGTCTTGCAAACTCTCTCCGAATCCATCAGACAGTGAAGACATTACATGCCGACAGCCATCTTCATGAAACCCTAACAGATTTTCAGTTGAATTTGTTTCTGGACTCTGGCTCAGCCACGGCAAAACTTTATTTGTTCTTCTTCACTCATGTCATCCTTCTAAAATGAATTCGGATTGTAGATCACGTTTGGACTCACAATCATTATGAAAAATAAAATCCCTCTTTATCTTCAGGTTTCCAGCAGGCATTTATTTCACAGCCCTGGATACATGGAAAGCAGAGGAGACTGTTGTCACATGCAGAACAAAACTAGTCATTGTTGGAAATTCCTGCAATTCCTTTAACATTGCTGTCAGCCTCATGGTAGCCTGCCTGGTCATCGCCATGTTGTCCTTTCAGTAAAATTGTCAAACTGTCCAGTTTTCATAATGTTCATAGCCTCTTTCAGATCATATTTTTGCTGAAGCATGAGCACACACCGATCAGAGGCGTCACATGCACCGTATTGCGATGTTCAATTAATAACAAACAGAATAATATGATGCAGACAGCGGACAATAAGTGCTGCACGACAAACTTGTATTAAAAACGGATGAATAGAGAATCATGTTGTTCCAAAATTACTATTGTTTGTTGCATATCCAAAAAACAATAAAATAAATTGTGCTTATACTACAGCCGAATAAAAAAACATAAGTAGCACTGGAGACAATGCATTGCATATGCCAGGCCTGTAGGAGGCGATGTTTCATTCTTGGGTGAACAGACTTATATAGTTTATATGTGGGAAAAGTGTTCTGTCAGTAATTAACTTTTATTAATCAAAGCAAAAATCGCATATGAGGCACCCCAAAGTTCCATCTTTGGGTCCTTCTTCTTTAATATCTACATGATCCCGTCAGCTCTCATTATAACTACTAAAAAGAATAGACCATATGCAGATGATACACAGCTCTACATTACAATGTGACCAGGTGACCATGAACCATTCAAACACTGAGCAGATGCACAGACCAGATCAATGCCTTGATGTGCCATAACTTTCTTCAGCAGAACAGAAACAAAACCAAGGTAATTATTTTTGGACCTAAAGAGGAAAAATTAAGAGTCAACACACACAAAAATGCGAGTTTATATTTTAACTCTGCCAGAAGGTCTAATAATATTCTGTTTAAATTATAATTCCCTCTTTTTTATAATATTGGTCATTTTTTTTTTTGCTGTTATTTAGAAACTGCTTTGTGAAATTCTTAATCTGAACTGTGTATTTGATAGCAGACGACTGATCACTCAGTCAGATATTTCAAGCTGATGAAAGCCAATTTCTACCTCGGGCTAAATCTGAGATAAATCCACCCAATCTTCCATCAGCGTTGTTTTTAAACACAGCGAGTAAACAGATATTACAGCACAGAGTGCAGCATGAAATGTTTAAAAGAGCTAGATTATTTTACTTTTTTTTTTTTTTTACCCCTGTAGCGTTAGTGGAGCCAAAACAAGAAGAGTTATTGGATTTTAGTCCAGGAGGCGATTGAATGCCAGTGCTGCTGGTATTTAAAACTTACACCTGCTGCCTCTAAAGTGTTCCAAATATCAGCTCATGCAAGCTTAAGTTTCCCCACTTTGGTTTTCATCTGGCAGGTCAATATGTTGTTCATGTCTGCCATACTTTACGGGGGAAAAAAAGAGAGAAAAATCTATGCCCTCTTCTTTATTCTCTCTAAAATCTATTACAGCCGATGCCTGCTGTGATTCAGCAGAGTCGACAGCTTTTTGCTGTTGCTTTCCTTTCCAAATATTTCACTCCTGCTCCGATCGTGTAGGTTGGAGGTTTTTTTTTTTTTTCCATTTCTGCCGAAATGTCATTTTTGTAAATCAAACAGTCACAACTGGTCAATTAAACACTTAATTGCCACTAACATCAGTATGCCACCTGTTCATGGTTAAATGGCTTTTGTCATGTCTCATTACACTCTCTGCTCACTCATCGCTGCGCCTCCCCAGCTCCAGGATTCCCACTGGGACGGAACATTTTTAGCCAATTTATCTTCCGGCTCAAAACAAAGCTGGCTTTTCTCCACACACATGACCAAGCATATCTGTTTTAGATGATTCATGTGCCTTGATTTTTTTTATTTTTTATTTTTTTACATTTGGTTAACCACAAATATTCATCTGTTTTGATAGTTTATGTGATTGAGCAACACAAACTTTGGGCTATGGGAGTAAAAAGCAGATCCTGCCTGTAAACAGCCATCACCATCTATGAGCTACATGTAATTTCTATTTGGTATCCATACAGTATTTTTGAAGTTGACTTGAATTTCATCATTTTTTCCTTTCACTTCCTACTTAAGCTCTTCTTTGTGTTGGTCTGGTGGATACAATTTTATGAAGATACGTCCGTCTAACTTGACAAAATGTGAAGTCGAGGAGGCATGAAAACTTGCTAGGAGCTAAATGTGAAATGAAAGCTTTGGAAAATGTCCTTCTTTGTGGTTTCCCTGATGTTACAACCTTTTAGCGAAGGCTTCCCTGAACTTCCAACAGCCCTGACATTTAACAGGCCCTGATATCAGCACAGAAAATGACTGTTAATGAGAGCCGAGGCTGTGTTTTAATGCACCTCATTATATCACAGCAAGACATTTAACTCTGCGAGCTTCAATATGCAGTGCTATTCTCATGAAGACGAGGGAGTTGCATAAAAGGATGGCCTTTGCACAGTGAAATCTGTGATGTATAAATACTCTTTGAGTGTGGCCACGGAGCCGTGAGATCACTTAACCTTTAAGGGCTTTTTCTCATCCTGTGAGCCTAAAACGTGGCTTTTAAGCCTTCGTGCAGCCGGTTTGTTCACTGCGAGCTGTGTTGCTATGCTGACAGGGAATCAGTGTCAGGGAAGAGACAGAGAATCAACTTGCAGCTATTTCCAAGGAATTTTGTGGCTTTCAGCACCACCAGACTGTGGTTCTAAAGCAATTATGGCAATATGCTGCTCTCAACAGTTTCTATTAAAAGTAAACAATCTAAATCTTCTCAAGACAGACGCACCAAGGCCAAATTATGTCAGGAAAATACAAGGGGGTGAAGGGGGGGGGGTACCCATTTAAGGCTTGTTTGGTTTCATCCATGCTCCAGGGCTGCATGATTAGGAGTTTTATTACACTGTCACTGGAGGAAGTGGTCCGGAGTGAGTGATGGACCTGAGCAAGTGGCATGCAGTGAAGGACTAAAGGAGTCATAAACGGAAAGAAGCAAAGGACAGACACAAAGAATCAAAGAATGAAGTAAAAAAAAAAAATCAACATAAATTAATACTTAATTAAACAAATGAATGAATGCATAAAACAAATAATGCACAGCATAAACAAGCCAACAAACAAATAGCAATAAAATTCAAGTATAAATATAAAATAAGTAATGAATGAAGATGGAATAAACTACAACAGATTAAAAAAAAATACCTAAACAAATAAATAATTT